>NC_056750.1:590269837-590448957 GCF_019279795.1 Protopterus annectens
TGGACTTCAATGGCAAATATAATGAAACTGTCTTTCAGTATTGTTTATTTATTAAGTTACCTCTCCTTGCATTATTTGCCCTTCCTCTGTTCTATTCCCTTCCTTGCCCTCTTCACACCCAATTTCTTTTTCTCCATTGATTTGTACATCTTGTATATATGTAAATGTTAGTTTATAGTATTGCACTCACTGTGTATGCTAGAGTAGTACTAATGCATACATTTATGCCTTTTCAAATGGTCTATATTTTTACTTTGATTTCTACACGGTATATTCAATCTGTTGTGACCACCTTGGATAAAATTGAAAACCAGCACTAGTTAAAAAAAAAAAAAAAAGTTAAATAAATGAATTTGTTGGGTGGAAAGAAAACAGTGCAGGTTTGAAACGTGAGTGATGGCTATTAAGTTGTGAGAGAAAGATGCCTTGGAATAAGTGTGCATATCAAAAAGGTAAAGTACAGGGTCAAAGCATCCTGAGGAGGTGACAAATATTAATGAACAAGCATGAGCTCACAATTCAAATTGAAATTAATGTTTGTGAAGGCATTTGATGCAAATTAACATTACCAGAGAACACTGCAACATTTCTTCTGAAGTGCAGGTTTGACACCTCCTTACTTCAGTAGGAAACGCACCATTCATACATCTCCTGAATGACTTCAGAAATCATACTGCGTGAGGGCAGTTGAATAACAATGACCCAGAGTATTTTTCAATGCGAAGTGAGAGGCATGGTATGGAAATGTCAGTGATTCCATCTGAATGGCAGCTGCAGACATTGGGACTCCTATGTAAATGTGTGTGCTTGATTTTTGAGAGAGACAATGGCAGAACAAGTTTGACAAAAGGTGATGATTTGGCAGTTATCTCACAGGTAGTCATGACCCTCCATGGGTGTCCCAACTGTGGTATCTGATGACTTTATTTCCTTTGAAATGATATCTATCTAAACAGTATTATCAGATTGCATCATGTGTAAGAGAAAACATGTATTTTGCTCCGGTTCTGATTTAAAATATAAATACATCATCATTCCACCTGAGAAAATGTGTGGATATATACGTAGACCAACATTCAGCATAAGATCAGGTCATGTACATTAACTGTATCTTTAAAAGGCATATTGCACACACTTTTTTCTATCTTTTCTACCTCTGCTCTTTCTCTATCCCCACTACTAACTTACCCTACCTGAGGTTACACTCTCATACCTTTACATATACTGCCATGAGGTTACACATATTTTCCACATCTATTCCTGCTATCCCCTCTCACCTCTTCAACAATATAGTCTAGTTACCATAGTTCATGATCTCTAGATTATTAATTGCTATGATAATCAATAATGTAAAGAATGGTGCATCCTCCTATTAGCAGGCTTTCCATGTAAGTTATGCTTGAACATTAAGACTTTAATATATCTGATTTTTTACATATGTTAAGTATTCATTCTGACAGGCTAAAGTGGTTTTATGTTTGTGCCTGAATGTTATGACTTCATTAGGTCCGTCTATTTTTTCCTTGTGTTAACCGTATGTATCAGGAACTTTTATCCATGTGCTTTATTTGTATATGGGTACCTCATGACCCAGTCTGACTTTCCCTATTAAATATATGTCAAAGAAATAAATACACAGTGATACACAGTCTGTGTTGGCTGCTGAATTGTTATACAGCAAAGGAAAGGAATGCACATCTTTCATAATGGGATTCATTTCAGAAGACTGAAAACCCACAGTCTCGAATTTCAAAATCCTGAAAATTCAAAATTCTGAATCCCGAAAGATTGAAAACACACAGGATACAAGCACTGATTATAGACCAGACAAAGCATATTACTTTTCACTAAGTATGATCACTACCCTTGGTCCCCTGCAGAGTGTTAATGGGTGATCTAGGTTTGTCATAATACATCCCCAGATACTGCTGTGATGGACCACTTTCAGATTTACAAAAGGAGTAGCACAACTACCAGATTTAAAGAAAAACTATGCTTGGAACATAAACTGGATATGTTGGAGGGTCAGTTGTGTGTCTCAGAGAATACCCCCTTCTCTGAAACAGACTTCTTGTCCATGTGAATAGGAGTTTTTACTTCATCCAAGTCGAGCATAATGTGGACCTGTGGATAGGGAGACAGTTGTAGGTCTAGTTTATTACATCTGTTTGGAAGACACTTATAAACGCGTGTCCACAATCTTTACCTAAGCAGCAAACTTGTCTAGTCCTTGCTTCTACTAAAGGCGTAGATATTGGTACCCCCCCCCCTGTGTACAAGACTAGGAATGAAATGGTAGATTGTATCCCATGTTAGTGAGTACCAGATCCAGCATTTTTGCACCCTTAGTGGGCATATGGACTATATGTTAGATGGTGTTTCTATTGACAAATTCCCAGAAGATTCCACATTTGGGATCATATATGAAAGCCAGTTTATAATGGGGTAGTCAGTCACCTACGAGAATGGTATGTTGTCCAAAGATCACTTATGTCAATATAAAGATGTATTATGGGAATTCATGGTCACAGAGGGGGACATAAAGCTGGCAGATATGTACATACATGCATGCATGCAGAGACACACACAGCTTTCTGCAGAGCTGGATGGTGCCAGCCCATCTTCAATCCATGTTTCACTTGTATACCATGCACGCATGCTCACAAGCACTCGCATACATACATTCATGGCCATGCACACCTTCATGCAGTCTCACGCACACACACACGGACATGCACTGACATAGACACGCATGCACACACTCTCTCTATTGTATCACCATGAAAAAATGGCCAGTTCTGTAGTAATCAGTGATACATGGCTACTATTACAAGAGTAACTTATGTTAGGTCAGTATTTCCATATCCATGCATGCAAATCCACTACAGTGATTCCAGTGTACCAGTTGGTCGTCACTTACACATCAGTAGTTCGGTCTGCAGTTGCATAGTGGCTGTCCATTACCCTGTGATGAACAGATATATATTCATACATAAACCATGCACCGGTGAGTCCTGGTGCTTAGTCTACTTTTCCAAAGACCACTAGCTAGCAGAGGGGTGAACATAATTTTATTACTCACCCACAATGATAAATGTTGATGTTACCCACTTTTTAAGTTTTCATGTGATAAAGTATCCTATTCTTTGTTCCTGTGAACTGACACGTGGGGTGCACAGAAATTTGTATAGCATCTGGTCCCTGAAATACTGCACAGAGTTGGAATTATTTAATACGTCTGTATGTTAAGTATGCAAGGCTACCTATCTTCTCTCTTCCTGTGCCCTCCATTTTTAGCATTCCTTAGCTCCCATTCTCTCTTGCATTATTTTTTCTATGACTTTTCCTTCTTTGCCATTTCATTTTCCTAGGTTATGTATTTTCCTTATTTACAAATGTTGCAATACAGTTATCAGAGGAAATGGAGACAATTCTGGTGTTCTTCTGTGGAAACAGTTTCCTGCTCACACTGGATCAGGCTGACCCTTTGTGCCGTCCATCCCAACTTTGTTAGAGTGATGATTTCATTCACTTTATAATGTTTCTTTATCAAAAGGATTCCCTCCACAACCTCTCTGCATCACTTTTCACTTCACTTAATCTTCATTTTTACCTGCCTCCGTACCTCGCAATCTGTCACAGCCATTAACATAATAGATAATACACTCTAACATACAACCCTTGTATTATTTCCCTAAGCAAACACTCCCTCTTGCAAAGAATAAAATCCCTAGCAATTATAAAACTATGTGAAAAAAAATAATTTCAGGTAGTAGTAGCTTACTATTGTCAAGGTTTTTATGAATTTTATTTTCCCCACTGGTACTTGAATTGTGTAGCCTGCATACCTTCATTCAGCATGACGTAGAAAATTGTTGTACTTAATATTACAGTTAAATGACACAAAAATAACTTGAATGAAAGTGTGTGCTAAAACAAAACTCTTGAAACCCTTGAACGGGATCACCTCTGGCAATTCATTTTAATGGCATGTTTCTGCATAGTCCCTGTAATCCTGTTATCAATCCACTCAACTTTCTGCTTTGTCATTGCTTGTTTAACATGTTCAGTGGGCAGCGTGATCAAAAAGAGAAGAAAAAACAGAGAAGGGGATTAAGGTTTCATACTGTTAGTTGCTTTCTACAACCAAGGGATACACGTTTTGACTCCATTCACCTACGCCATGACTTTGATAAATTCACTAAACTAGACCCTGTCCCAGGCAGCCTCTGAAAAGGGACATGTCTAGTGGGGCTTACTCACTTTGTAAAATAAAATAAGAAAGAGCTTCTTCCTGTGAGTAATGTTTGAATTACGAGAGGTATGAGTACCCAGCTGTCCAACAGAAGGTTGATATTTGGTATCTGCATTTTAAGCTGTATTGTGACAGTTATAATACATTGCCTTAAAACATGGATGATAGCAATATTCAGAACAGCAGAAGCAGCAGATTTAGACCCATACCTGTGAAATAGTGTGTAGTTGAAGCAGTTACCAGTACCACATGTGGAAATAATAGCTAGTATGGAAGGTAAAATGCCACCATAAAAACTAGATTGACATCATACAGAGAGTAGTGGGTATACATTAATATAATTCCACTTGGGTTATTCATTTAGACTGAGTGTAAATTCAAGGGTCTGTAATGGTTGCCAGAGACGTATCCTTTTCATATGTGCATGTTCCTCTACACCTCCAAAGCTGTTGATATATGTATGCATCATGTATGTATATGTGTATATATAGATAGATTTTGCTTTTAGAAAAAACACAAACTTGATGTAAAGCATCAAGAATTTCAGTAACTGTGTCCATGGACCGGTCAAGGTAGATGACATTCCTAACATTAAGTATACATGTGGACAGAATCCGCTATGTGCAGGCAACTGGATAATGTAGCAATAAAGTCACTGAGAATGAATACATAATAGAACTCTACTGCAACATGATAGACCACCAAGCTGTACATGTCACGTAATATGGTACTAAACTATACAGGATGCATCCATATTCTGATTTACTGTGCACCAGTGAAGCAGCAAGGTGATGTGTTCGACTGAGTTATGTATGCTTTTATTATGTGATGTAATGTTATTACAATCAGAATAAAATCATCTCTGCAGATTATTGCTATCAGTAATAACACATGTTGAAACTGGAAGCAACCAAAAAGCTGTAAAGTTATTAAATAGCTGATCATAGCATTTTATTTCAACCCCTTTGCCATGGTTTCTTTCTGTTTGCTTGTCTTTATTAACAGTTGATTATCATTGTCTCAACAAAAGAACTGCAAACTCATTCTATTGTAATTTTCACATTAACCTTATCAAGGAAGTTTCTCTATTTCTCCATCTGTTGTGTGATCTCAAAGTAATATACATCTATAGATAGATACATAGAAGGTTAGACAGATATAGATAAATATAGATATGTTAGATATAAATCGATGTAGCTTTTAGTAATAGCCACACACACAAAACGTCCCGTCACAATTAATCTAGTAAAGTGCACTTACTTGTAATCTAAAAAGCTGTTTCACTGAACACACAAATTCAAAATGAGAAGAAAGCAGTTTCATGCTTTGAGCTGTTAGTGACAAAAATATTGGATATAATTTGACCAAACAGTGGTATTCTTGGGGAAAAGGATGTTTAGTATCCCATGGTCTAGGGTTAGGGGCAAGGGTTACTACAGGGATTGGGTAGGGTTAGCACACTGGTATAATAGGTAAATTGGGTAGTGTACTATTACACGAGACAGACGCAGAGCCCTGCACATGCACAATTACACACAAAATTCTAGGACTATCACCTTACCTAGTCCTTACTTAATCCTGACCTGGAAACACTCTCTCACATGCGCGCGCGCACACATTCAGCCCAAACACAGCATATATCTATTCCTTTCAATAACCTTTACTATGTGTTTGACCCTCAAACACTCTCATGCACTCAGTCAACCACAATTTTGAAAATTTCAGCATTACTATTGTACACTCTATAATCCAACAATCAATTCTTCCATCATTCAGCAGAAAAGTCTGTCTGACCAAATTTACCCTAATGGCTTATTGAGTTTGCCCCGTGGATACAAGGTACAAACTTTGATTCTAACCTCAGGTTATTGGATAGACTTAAAATGACCACTCGGTAGTTAGCCCAGTGTTCACCTATGAACCAACTTGACATACTATTACATATGCATGTGTATATGTTTATGGTAAGTATGTTTCATTGGATCTAAAACACATTTCATCAAAAGTAAAACATTCTCACAAATTACCAAAAACATATTTCACTGAAAACACAAATGACAAACACATTTCATGGAAAATTTCATATACACTAAATATACCTCCAAAAGGATTTTTTTTGCAAACCCCCCCCCCCCCATCCCCACATCACACAGACACGGAAAAAACAAAGCTCTTCACTCACTGAATCACTGCTGGCACACGCGCACACATTTATAGAGACTGTGGCAAACATGGCATTAGTAAGGTTACAAATATCAATTAGTTTGCTTTGGAATTTATTATTATGCCAAAGCACAATAGTAGTGATTTTCTATAGCCTTACACATTGTTCTGTCAAATGTGATTCAGAACAGTCGATTAATGACGTGTTTTAAATCAATTGCAACATTTTTTTTTTTTTTGAAAAATGTTTTCAATCAAATCTCACACACACAGACTGATAGAATTACTATATATAGAAGCTTCTTAATGTTAGCATCTGTTTCGTTGACCTGCTTGACATTATAGAGATCATACTGTCATCTCAATTATTTGGGATAAGAGCCCATTTTAATGGCAAAAAAAAAAAATATATATATATATATATATATATATATATATATATATATATATTACCCATTGAGTGACAACATTACAGAGATGATATAATTTCAGATTGTCTGTGAAGCAGTAGTAAAGCCAGTAGTGAGACTGTAAACAGTAAAATCTAACAGGAGTGTTGGTTGTAACTATGTGTTGAGAACAGTGAAAGAAGAGGAAAAAAATGTATTTTACTCAGTTTTGTAATTCCCTAAATTGTCTAACTGCAGTACGTCGTCATAATGTTTGCTTTGGTAACTGCTGGGGAAAAAAATCAGAGTAGATAAGTAACTGAACTGAGCAGCATGTCTGTCAAGGTTGCCCTAGCCCTCATTATTTTTTGTTTTAGATCCTTCCATTAATGGTGATTGGGATAGCACCCTTGTCTAAGTTGCAGGTGAGTGGAATTGTACGTCCGTACATAAAGTATAAAATTACAGACATAATTAATCAAATTAATCTGACGAGTTATAACACAACTGCCTGAATAGCCAATGTCACTGTAAGACAGAACCTTTTTCGAAAACATTTATGGAACAATTTCATTAACAATGGTTAGTATCCAATTTCATTTTTTCCCCGTCTTTTAATTTCCATACCTAAAAGCAGAGTTACAGATGGCTATCAAAGTGTAACAATCCCTAGTCATTTAAGAATAATAACATCCTAGAGTGTATCAAATGTCTTCATTAGAAAGAACTTCAGCCATTTAGCAAAATTAAAAAGAAGGGGGGGTAACTAATGGAAGAGCTTGTACTGAGCTACTAATAGGGGAAGACAAGATGGCATTGTGGTTTCTCTCTCCATTTGACTTTCTGTGGATGGTTATCATGAAAATGATTTTGCATTTAAAAACAAAAAAAAGGCAGCAACCATTTGAGCAATAGAATTGCACAGTACTGTTGAAGCAAATAATTTATAATGCATTGCATAAGGGAAAAACATATCATTACATGGCCTTGCATTTAAAAGAAAACAAGCAAACCATTTGAGCAATAGAACTGCATAGTACTGTTGAAACAAAAACTTATAATGCATTACAAAAGTTAAAAACAGATGTCATACGTGACCTTGCATTTAAAAGAAAAGCAGCAACCATTTGAGCTAGTCTTGCATGATACTGTTGAAGCCAACAATTTATAATGCATTTCAACAGGTAAAAATGTAATCTCTTTATGACCTTGCATAAAAGAAAAAACACAGCATCCATCTGAGCAATAGCATTACACAGTACTGTTACAGCAAATAATTTATAATGTATTTCAACAGGTAAAAATGTCTAAATGGGCTAAATAACACTATCCAAAGGATCAGTATTCACTAAACTCACCCAGAAAAGCAGTGTTGCACGATCAAGAAACAAATGGTAGCTTCTTAGAACAGCAGTAAATCTCCACAGTAACAGTAACTTGAGTATGAAAAGTAGTCTCTGCAAAGTCTGTAGCTATGGTAACCTCCATTACAGATATAACCTCCATTACAGATACGAAGCCGTGCAGCAACAGCTATCTGCACAGTAAGTTCCTGCCTCAATTTGTGGGTGTTTTTATGCTTAAAAGGAAGTCAGTGTGAAGGGCTTCCTTCAATACAAATACTTGTGTGGGCGTGCATAATTAGTGGGCAGCAGTCCCAGGGAGAAAAATGAAAGAAGAGGGTGTGTTCGTGTGAATACTGAGGAAGTATGTGGTCTGGATGATAGGTTACTTCACAGGGTTAAGCAAGCATGAGAGTAAGTTTTTGGTTAACATGGCTTGCAGTACCAATAGTTGCTTGCACAAAATGACCACAAGAGTGAAAAATGTAGCCAACTTTGGTGTTAACCATATTTTTGCATAGTGGAATCATTGGATAGAGATGGAAAATGGGATTTGAAGCAGTAGTAGTGTACTGCTTCCTGTAGTTGTCCTTTAATTTGACTTAATCTATACATCTCCCTGTGTTCTTTCCAAGATACGCCAACAAGGGAGAATACCTCTTGTATGTACTAGGTGTTCACAGACTGTTTCGATTCTATATTCACAGGACTTTAGAAAAGATGAGCAATTGTTCATTTCGTTTGCTAGGCCAAAATTAGGAAAAATAGTCTCTAAAGCAACTCTGTCCAGATGGTTTTCAGACTGCATCTCATTTGTATATCATATAAATAAACTTGCCTTTAGCAAATAAACTTAAGGCACGCTTATCAAGAGCAGTTTCCTCTTCTACAGCCTTAAATAGAGGACTGTCAGTGATTTGTGCATCAGCTACCTGGACAACTGCACACACCTTTGTGTCTTACTGTAAGTTGGATGAACAGTCAAGATCATGCTCCTGTTTTGGCACCACCATACTCAGGAATGTCCTTCCCAATGCCACCCAGTTTGACAGTTGGGACTGTGTCCTACAGGTTTGAACAGAATTAGACCCCATTGGATACGAAAGCTATGTACTTACCATAAAGTTAGATCTGTGTTGTCTCGTTTTCATCTGTTTCAAACTCCCTCCAGCTCACTTCCAAATTGTCATCTATGACTTCTAAATGATCGAGTGGAGATTTCTCCCTGTCTGAGCACAGTCTCACTAGACTGAATTTCTTTTCACCAGCCATTACAGATTAATAGGCTGATTTCCCTCTGCTAAGGTTTTTTTTTTTCTTTCCCTAGTTTAATTCATGAAGATACATAGATATAAATTTTACACTTTTTTATAGGGCCAAACTCAATCTGAGTATCTGAGGTACAATCTAGGGAATTATGGGTAAGGGAGGAGTCAGAGCTTTGGAACCAATAAGATTGTCACACAGGTCGGATACCATCTGATGCGACAACCCACAAGTTTGGAGAGGATGAAAATGAGACTACATGGATATAAGGTTATGTTACATACATAACTTTTATTTATAGTAAGTTTGCTTATGCAACTGTACTCATCTACTGCCCTGTCCAGCTGTCATAATAAATAATGTATCCTTGGCTGCATCTAGATTCCATTGCTGTAGTCAGTGTGGCAGTTCTTCAAGAACTCTTTCTTTGTTTCCCAGGTAATGAAAGACAAATTCACTTAGCCATTTTCAGCAAGGCTGGAGTTTGCTCTTTTCTCTACTGTTGTCTGACTGTAGAGGTGGTGTATATAAGATGAGGGAGTAATCTTCTACCACATTGTGGGTGCAGAGGAGCTTGCCCCATGCAAAAAAAAAAAAAAAAAAATTCAGGTTTTTTGAAAATAACTTTCAGCAATTAGTTTCATTGCCTGAACAATAAAGCTAGGACTTTTGAAAGTATCCCTTGTCTGTATTTGCCACCCTTTTATTTTTCAGGAATATTTTTTTTCATTAAGGCTTGAAAGAATTGTGTATGTAATTGGGTCTTAGTTTTGTGAACAGTCTGTGCCACTTTATAAAAGCTTTCTCATGCTTGTACTGGATATATTGGTAATTATTCTGAATCTTTCTCTTCCCACTGTATAATAAGAATAGCATATGACAAAGTTCGAGTGCACCAATGTGAGAGCACTGTGCTTTATTCTTTGTTGGATTTGGATGGTGAAACATACCAGTAGTACTGTTTTCTCAAATCCATGGTCTGTGTGATAGCTAATCCTGACCCCTGTTTACTGTATTTGTGAAGACTGCATGGTTTTCTTCAATGTCCCTTCCTCCTTGGTTTGGAGTTTTTACATACTTTGATGAGAATGGACCCCATTCCTAAGTCAGGGCTTAAAGTTCATGAAATCAGTTTTGCTTCAGTCTTTAACGTTTGATATGGGTGCTCTTCTCAGCAGCTGCAATATATCCAGAATTGCCTTTTTTTGCAGTTCTTAAAGGGTTAGTTTTATTGGCAGCATATTTGGATATTTTTGAAGATTCTTTTGTATTAGCCCCATTGCACCTACTACAACTTGCACTGTATGTGTATTCTTATTTCACGTTGCTCTGTTTTCTGCTTGCAAATCCTGATATTGTATAACTTTGTCTTTGAGTTCATAATGCACTGTAGAGTCTGGGTATAGAAATTTAAGTAAGCAAAGCTATTTGTCTTTTTCGCTTGAACTTCACTATCCGGTCTGCTTGCTTCTACCTTCTTTGCTGGTATAGAGTGATTCCACGTAATCATTATTTCATCGTTTTAAACAGTCCTTTGCAGTTCATGTTTCCAAAGTCTCTCAGCCACCTGTATGTTGTAATGTTTACAAAGAGTTCAGTGTAACAACCTTACCACATTGTCTTTTAGTATACAAACCTTCAGCAATGAGTGTATCGCACCCTGCAACATGATGTGCAACTGTTTCTAGTTCTGTACATTTGTCTGTATGTCTTAAATTTTCTATGAATTTTATGAACGATCTAGCATGTAATCTACTATCTTGGGCTACCAATATTAACCGTTCATCTTTTTATGTAAATTCACCACATCTAAGCCATTTGCACTTCAGCTCTTGGTCAACATGCGGCTGTTCCAGCAGATCTCTATACTACTTGCTACAGTTGTGGTGTTTCCATGCATCTCATCTTTTTTCATGATCCCATTCCTTGTTTTCTTTCTTTTGCATTTTTGCACTTTCTGTTGCCATCTGTTTATTTACGTTTTGTTGGATTTCCATGTTGGCTTTTTTCCTAAAAGCTTCTGCTGACCTTAGCAATGAAGTTTTATTTTAGATTTATTTTGTCCATGTTTTATAACCTTCAATATGTTTGGATCTGATGATGTCAATAAATATGTATGCAATCCCACAATTGTTGACCTTTATTTATAGCTGACTTCTTCAAGGAGGCCCTTGCCTCCTTTAGACCAAGGGAAATGTAATCTTGACAAACACAGATTCTTGTATATCATTTGATAAGTATGGAGCAATTTTCTTGTTTTCCTTTCAAGCTTATCCAACTCTTTTTGTGGCCAGTCAACCACCCAAAAGCTGCAAGTTAAAATAGGAAGTGCAAGTTAATTTATAGCTTGAACTTTATCCCTGGATGTCATAGCAGTTTTCAGTATTAATTGTAATCTAAAATACTCCTTACTGAGCTTTATTCTCATGTTTTCATAACGCCCCTTCATCTGTTTCAAAATACAGTGGACATGGTGTGCACACCCCTGTTAAAATGCCAGGTTTTTGTGATGTATAAAAAATGAGACCACAATAAATCATTTCAAAACTTTTCCCAGCTTTAATGTGACCTATATCCTGTACAATTCAATTGAAAAACAAATCTGTTGGGGGAATAAATATAAAAATTAAAAAAATGTAAAATGAGCTGGTTGCATAAGTGTTCCCACCCTTAAACTAATACTTCAAAGCACCTTTTGATTTAATTACAGCATTGTCGTCTTGGGTATACACTTGCCATCAATTAGAGACTCTGATTAACCCCAAATAAAGTTCAGCTTTCGAAGTTGCATTTTCCTGACATTTACTCAGTTGCCTGCTACAGCAAAAGCCATGGTTCGCAGAGAGCTTACAAAGCATCAAAGGGATTTCATTGTTGAAAGGTGTAAGTTAGGAGATGGGTACAAAAAATTTCCACAGCACTGGACATACCATGGAACACAGTCATCAAAAAGTGGAGAAAATATGGGACAACAGTGACGTTGCAAAGAACTGGATGTCCCTCCAAAATTCTTGTGAAGACTAGATGAAAACTGTTCAGGGAGGCTGCCAAGAGACCTACAGCAACACTGAAGGACCTGCAAGAATTTCTGGCAAGTACTGGTTGTGTACTACATGTGACCACAATCTTGGGTATCATGCATATGTTTGGGCTATGGGGTAGGGTTGCAAGACGGAAGCCTTTTCTTACACACAAAAACATCCAGGCCTAGCTAAAATTTGCAAAACAATGCATAGTCTCCCAAAAGCATGTGGGAAAATGGGTTATGGTCTGATGAGACAAAGGTTGAACTGTTTGTCCGCAATTCCAAAAGGTACATTTTGGCTCAAAAACAACACATTATGTAGTCCAATCTCGCCTACATTCTTACCCTTTGGTTTGGAGCCAAACTTCTGCTCCGACTCAGCCATATACTCTAGGTTGAAGACTTCAATTGGCTCGTGGCTAAGACGTATCCCATACTGCAACGTGCCCATCCCAGATCTCATTTGCCACTCGTTACTCTCAGACATTGTCTCGCTCTTGGCCGTGGCTAAGTATAATTTTTTCTTTTAAATTTAAACAAATTGTTGACCAAAAAGCTATTTTCATAGCTACCTTGTGTGTATTGTTTCTGCTGGTTGTGTGGCCAGTTCCGTTGGCCTTGTGGTATCCCATTCGCCCCTTGTTTCCACTGGCTAGGCCCATTTTTTCAGTCAGAGGACCTTGTTCTCCCTACTGTCCACTTGTAGTTTTTCCTATAGGTTGGTGTTTTGTTGTTTCTGTGGTGTTAGTCTCTTGTTTCCTGGGCTAGGCTCGTTTAAATTAGGGGACCTAGTCCTCCTTGTGGTTGTCCATGATCTAGGCCGTTTCAGTTGGAGGCTGTAGTTTCCCACGCCCTTCTGTGTTTGTGTTTGGTGCAAGAGTGTTCCTGTGTTCCCCTGTGTGGTGTGTGGAGTTTTCTTGTCAGCATGTCTAAGGATCCCAAAGGACACAGGCCTTCGGGCTTTAAAAAGTGTGTAGAATGTAGTAGCAAGACGTTTGATGGGCACTCAGTGTGTGTGTGTGTGTACTGCTTGGGGGGGCTATTCATCTCCAAGAATCCTGCTTGTTCTGCCACACTTTCAGTCCCCGTGTACTGCAACAGATGAAGACCAAGCTTTTTTTAAAAGGACTACTGAAACCTTCCTTTGAGGAAGACTTGGAGAGGTCTTCTAGTTCCAGATCCCCTCCTTCCAAACTGGACAAGAAATCGGAGAAAAAAAATCTACAAAAAAGCGCTTTCCGGCTCCATCAGTTTCCTAGGAGTTGCCAGAGAAAAATCGCTAAAACTACTGTTACTTCTTTGGCTCCATTGGCTTCGGTGTCGATGGAAGGCAGTACACCGACTTTGTCGACATCGGCTCCCAGTATTTTGGAGCCGGTGACAGATATTCTAGTTTGGAGCTGGTCTCCAGTTCCTCGACCAATTTCTCCGTCTCATAGGTCTCCCTGTGTAGGGAGATCCAGATCTCCAGCCTTATCCTCTGGATCCTCCAGTATCCTGTCTGATACCTATGTCGATAGAGCGGTGCAGAAACTGCCCCAGTCATCGGTGCTGGCTAAATTGTTTTCGGTTCCAGCCCAGTCGGCCCCGGAGCCCATCCTCCCCTCCTTTTTGGCTGTTCCTCCTCCGAGCCTTTTTCAGCTTTCGGACCCAGAGCTGTCTGTTCCATCCGATGCCGTGAGGTCTGTTCCAGTAGCCCCCTCTGGCCTCTCTGCTCCGATCTCCACTCCAACCCCCATCAGTGCCGTCCACGGGGTCCAGGATTCTTGGTTCACCGGTCGGACCTGAGAGGTAGGTTTCGGATCGATCTTCGGCTCCTAGCCTTCCTCTCGGTGCTTCGGCTCTGGTAAGCTTGGGTCTGACATTGGCTTTGGACCTCATCTCTTCGCCTCCGAGGGCTACTGCCGTATCTTCCACGGTCAGTCTACCTTCGGAGCCTGGGGGTTCAGCTTTCGAGGTCATGAGTGTGTTGGCCAGGTTGTCAGCTGCATCTTACGGCACCAACACTCTGCCCCCTCCAGCACCGGTATCAGTCTCTGAGCACCTTCAATCCATGGACAGCGGAGACCCAAGGCCTCAGGATACCTCCATGAATGGTCTCCACCTTTTTGAGGTCTCCCCGGAGATTTTGCCTGAGGATCCCCCCAGAAAGAGTGTGTGCAAGAGGAAGCATGTTGACTCCCAAGATGAGTTTCTTGCGTCTGACACCGACCTCGAGTAGTCAGAAGGGTCCCCCAAGTCATTTTCTGAAGATATCTCTTTCTCCGATATCCTGGAAATCTTGAGGCAGAGAGGTGACTGGCCCTCCAAATCCCCTTCTGAGGAGGAGTCAGTGTTCCTGAAGGCTTTCAGGTCTCAACCCTCCACCTCTTGGGTTTCTCCCCCATTCGACGAGCTACTGGATCTTATTTGTCGGAAGGTGTGGGGAAACTCCAGACACTGTGGAACCAATCCCAAGGAGACCCAACAAGTTTTTGTCCACTCCTCCAGACAAGGATTTTCTGCCGAAAGGCGTTCTAGTAGATGCCATGGTGGTGGCAGCAGCCACCAAGAAGGAACTTGCTGAAACTTTATCGTCCATCCCCCTAACAAGGAGTCTAGGGCCATGGACAGGTATGGGAAGCATGTGTTTTCCTAATCGGCCTTTACACTGCGGTCGCTGAACTATGTCTCATTTTACACTGCTCCAGAGAGATTTCCTAAAAGAGCTGGGAGATACAGGGTAACGTTTCTGATGCTGTGGTTCAAAAGGTCAATGCTCAGATGTCTACCCTAAATTCCATTACCAACTCCTCCATGAGGCTGATCTCGTATGCAGCCGATGGAGCGAGCAGGGCTGCGTGTTCCGGAGTCTGTCTTAGGAGACACTCCCAGATGCACCTGTGCAACTTCGCGGAGGCTTTCAAGTCTACTTTCACCAATGCCCCCTTTGACGGTTCATCCTTATTTGGAACCAAGGTGAAAGACACACTCACTAGGTGCGAGCAGGAAGGAAAAACCCTGTCTGCCGTAGGAGTCCATTTTTTCCATGCCTTCTAGATCTTGCCCCAAGGGCCAGAAGGGTGGAAAAATGTGGTTCAGAAAGTCGCAGAGGTTTCTTAACTATGCACAGAGTGATTCCCCCTCCAGAGGCAAGGGAGGGGGTGGAAATTCAGATGGTCGCTGCCCTTGAGGTAGAGGAAGCCCACGTAATCAGGGGGACCACGATTCCTTTCGTGTTTCTCCCTACCAGTGCTCCTGAGGGGAGGCCCAACTGTGCATCTCTGGAGCCAGTCGGGGGTCGCATTTCTTTATACCCAGAAGCCTGGCGAGACATCACCCAAGATGAGTGGGTATTAGAGATAATTTCCAGAGGTTATCGTATTCCCCTTCTTTTTTATCCCCCTCCAAACAAAAGAATCCCAGATGTTCCACCCAGTCACAGCCATCAACACAGGGAGCCATCGAGCCTGTCTCTGCAGACCAAGTAGGATTAGGGAATTACTCCAGATTCTTTTTCGTGCCGAAAAGAACAGGGGACCTGAGACCCATCTTGGATCTCAGCTGTTTGAACTTTCATGTATTGAAGTCCAAGTTCCACATGGTCACGTTACAGTCAGTTCTCCCATTTATTAGGGAAAGATGTGTGGATGTGCTCCATCGACCTCAAAGATGCTTACTACCATATCAAGATCGACAGGGCATCCAGAAGTCGGTTAACACTTCCGGCTGGTAGCCAGTCATTTTCAGTTTTGCACCCTGCTGTTTGGTCAAACCACAGCCCCCAGGGTGTTCACCAAGTGTTTCCATACCTGGATGACTGGCTCCTGTCTGCCACCACCAGGCATCTACTGCTACAGACCAGGGATGCCACTATTGCACTGTGAAAAAGTCTGGGAATTACTCTGAATTGAGAAAAGTCTGTCTTGTTGCCCTCGCAACATGTTACCTTTATCGGCGCTGAATTAGACACTGTGCTCATGAGTGCCTTCCTACCAGAAGAGAGAATTCAGGTTTTACAGCAGCAGGTCTACGCTTTGCTACCATTGAAGGTCAAGGCAAAAGTTGTCCTGAAGTTATTAGGGACCATGGCTGCCACGATTATGCTAGTTCCTCTTGCGAGACTACACATGAGGTTTCTTCAGTGGCTGCTTTTTGCCCATTGATCTCTACAACATCTCCTGCTGTCATATCTTATTCTGATTACAGACAAGTGCAAGCAGGATCTGCGCTGGTGGCTTCAGACCAGCAATCTCAATGCGGGCATGCCTTTCATTCTTCCTTCTCCAGTAGCCACGGTGACCACGGATGCCTCCCAGATCGTGTGGGATGGCGTTATTTCGACAGGACAGTCCAAGGCACGTGGCAAGAGCACGAAACCCATTTGCATATCAGTGTCTTTGAGATGAGAGCGGTGCTATTAGCGTTGCAAGCACTTCATTGCTTTCTTCCTCATGGGACAATTGCAGTCCACTCAGACATGTCAGTGGTATGGTATCTGAACAAACAGGGAGGAACCAAGTCGTATCCCCTTTGCAGAGAGGCACTTCAAGTGTGGCAGTGTTTTCCCTGCGTTTTCTAGTGGCAATGCACATAACGGGGAAGTCCAACGTGATTGCCGACAGGCTGAGCAGAGCTTTTCTGATGCCTCGAGTGGTCCCTGAACGAACAAGTGGCGGAGCAGATTTTCCGCAGATAGGTCACAGCAAGGCTGACCCCATTTGCCAGCCCCCTCAATGCCAAATGCAGCAGGTACTTCACCCTTATCCCCCCGAAGGGGGAGGCACCTAGGAATGCTCTAGTTCACGATTGGCCCTCTGGTCTTCTCTATGCCTTCCCGCCAGTCCCCCGATAATGAAGGTTCTTCAGAAAGCACAATCCTTGGGAAGCAAGATGATACTGATTGCACCACACTGGCCTCATCAGATTTGGTTCCCTTTTCTCCAACCTTATCTAATGGACCATGGATTTTGGACCCAGAGCCAGATCTGCTGGCTCATATGTCAGGACAGTTCCAGCCCTCCACTGAGACCCTCAAGTTGACAGCTTGGCTGCTCCAGTTCCGTCCCTAGTCGGGCTTCATGATTTTTCCCCGGAAGTGGTTCATATTCTGTCTTCTTCCCACAAGCCTCCTCCTAGAAAAGATTTATTCCAGTAAGTGGAAGAGATTCTCCATTTGGGCTCACGGAAGGCAGATTGATCCCTATACAGCTCCCATTCCTGCTCCCATTCCATCAGTTTTAGAATTTTTCTCAACTGAGCTGCGGCAACTATCAAAGTGCAGTTGGCAGCCATTTCTACTTTTCATGTTGCTAATGAACCCAATCTAATGGCACACCAGCTTTGTAGGGCTTTTCTGAAAGGGACTATGCTATTTTGACCTCCAGTCTTTAATCCTGTAATGCTATGGGACCTCAGTTTTGTGTTACTGCAGCTTACCTCCTCTCCCTTTGAGCCCACAGCTACTTGTGACATTAAAATTTTGTCTTGGAAGACTATCTTTTTGATAGCCATCACTTTGGCTAGGCGGTTTTCTGAGCTCCAAGCTTTATCGGTTCAGCCCCCTTACTTGGTATTTCACAAGTTTAGGGTTTCTCTAAGACCTAATCCTTCCTTTATGGCAAAGCTTACTTCGGTTGTCAACCTCAACCAGTCCATTGAGCTGCCTGTGTTTTTCCCTGAATTCTCTAATGGCAGAATTTAAGTTTCATCAACTAGATGTTCACAGACAGTTGCGTTTCTATTTACATAGAACTAAAGATATTGGGAAATCGGATCAACTTTGTCTCATTCTCAGACAATAGACTTGGGTCTCCAGTTTCTAAAGTAACTCTGTCCAGATGGATTTCTAGTTGCATTTCCTTCATTTATACATTAAATGGCAAGGAATTACCCTTTAGAGTGAAGGCTCATTCTACATGATCGGTGTCTACCTCTACTGCTTTTCAGTCTATGATGTCTATGGATAATATTTGTGCTGCAGCTACATGGGCATTGCCTCACACCTGTATTAGTCACTACAGATTGGATCTGATATCTAGAGGCAGGTCTTCCTTTGGTTCTACAGTGCTCAGGAGTATTTTTCAATGAGCCACCCAAGGTTTAGGTGCTAGGGATGCTGTCCCAAGGGTAAGAATCTAGGTGAGATTGGACTACATAACATCAAGAAGTTATGTACTCCACCATAACGTTCGATGTATGTAGTCCATCTCGCCTCACATTCTTACTAACCCACCCACCTACCCCTTCCTGGAGGACCTAGAGGTTTAGTCTCTGGTTTTAGTATCCTTTTTTGTTGGGTTGGCTCTTCTTTCAGCGTGTGTGTGAGCTTGCAGCAAACAATATCTGGGATGGGCGCGTTGCAATATGGGATACCTGTTAGCCACGAGCCAATTGAAGACTGCAAGCTAGAGTATGGCTGTGCCGGAGGAGACATTCGGCTCCGAACCCAAGGGTAAGAATATGAGGCGAGATGGACTACATACATCGAACATTATGATGAGTACATAACTTCATGTTTGCATCAGCAAAAGAACACCAACTCCACGGTGAAGCATGGTGATGACAGCATCATGCTTTGGGGTTGCTTTTCTTCAGCTGGAACTGGGGCTTTAGTCAAGGTGAAGGGAATTGTGAACAGTTCCAGATACCAGTCACTTTTGGCCTAAAACCTTCAGACGTCTACTAGAAAGCTGAAGATGAAGAGGAATTTCACCTTACAACACAATGACCCCAAGCGTAGATCCAAATCAACAAAAGATTGGCGTCACCAGAAGAAAATTAAAGTTTTGGAATGGCCCAGCCAGAGCCCATACCTAAATCCAATAGAAAAAATGTGGGATGACCTGAAGAGGGCTGTGCACAAGAGATGCCCTTGCAATCTGACAGATTTGGAGCACTTTCGCAAGGAAGAGTGGGCAAATATTGCCAAGTCAAGATCTGCCATGCTGATAGACTCCTACCCAAGAAGATGGAATGGTGTAATTAAATCAAAAGGTGCTTCAACAATGTATTACTTTAAGGGTGTGCACACTTATGCAACCAGATTATTCTGTTTTTTTTTTTGTTTTTCCCCTAACAGATTTTTGTTTTTAAATTGAATTGTAGAGGTTATTGGTAACATTAAAGGTGGGAAACGTTTTGAAGTGATTTATTGTGTTCTCATTTTGTTTTATATCACAAAAACTTGGCATTGTAACAGGGGTATGTACACTTTTTTTATATCCACTGTATTTGTACACTTCTTGTTCCAAATATTTTACATGTGTACCTAATTATGTTTAAACCCTGAGACTGTAGTGTGCACACTAATCTCGTCTAACCCACTCCCATTTCTGCATTATTTTGTCTAGTTATTATATTTTGTTTTAGCTATATATTCTCCATAACTTCCTTCTCCCTAATCTAGACTGTGATAATACAATTAAACGTACTCTGTTCTATGTACACTGACCAATAGGTCAGTACTTTCCTCTGAACTTATTTTACTACCTTGTCCTCTTCTCAGATCAGCCATCTCACCATACTATAAACCATTCTCCTTGAACCGTAGCTGCAGGAATTTCAGTCTAAGATGCCTGGACTTCCTGATTTTTTTTTTTTTTTTTTGCAACAATCCGTTTTCTGGGGCTCTCAATACTCCCCTACCCCCATTCCCACCCACCCCTACTTTCATTTAAATTTGTAGCTAACACGAAACCCATCCCCAGAAACATCCAATCAAAAACAACCCTAAATCACACCCACACTAACCAATCCACTCATATCATAGTAGCAGACTCAGGCCCACAATTACCTCCAATTCAAATTCTCACTGCCCCTCAACACAGCCTACTCCACATTTCATTCTTTTATCACATCACACTCAACCAAATAGCAGCTACCGCAAAGTGTGCTTAATAAATGCTATCCATGACCCACTGGACAGCAGAATCTCTCCTCCATCAAACACTCCTGTTAGGTGATTTCAACATAGATTGGGCTTCACTAAACTCACCACTCAACTCACCACTCCCCACTACTCATATAAACCAACACAGATTTACTTAGTCATCCAGACCCCAACTAGGATTGACAAAGCCTCCAAAATGGAATCCATTTTAGATGGGATTCTCACTAATAAATTGCCCATCCATGTCATGGTATGCTCGCACATTACCTGATACCCTTAGTGACCACCTCCGTACATTTCTCCTAAGGCAACAGATCAAACCTACTAAAAACGGCCCCCTCAAACAAATACACTACACTAAAATCTTCAGAGCAGAAGACCTACTGCTAGTACTATACCACTCTAACTGGTCACCCCTACGATACCTCCCCTAGACAAGGCAGTTGATTATTTTAACTCCACATTTCTAGACAGACCTAACCAACTTGCCCCTCCAAGAATTGTTCATATAAAGTTTGACTCTGCACCATGGCTCACCAAGAGGGACCCAACTCCTAAAACAAAGAGGTGAAGCATGGGATACCTGGCATCAAAACAGAACTAATGCTAATAGGCAAACATTTCTTGAATTAAGAAATAAAGTAAAAAATTAGATAAACATTAATATACACACATTACATTAATATACAAACTAAGTACAAAACCACCCTTCAGAAATTCTGGGCTACCATAAACCAGTATTCTCCAACTGGGCAAGTCCAGTACCCCACCCCCAAACAAGGACCTTTGGCAAATAATTATTGCAACACAATTCACTGAATACTTTACCAATTCCATTTTGAAACTATCAACAAATTATGCTCCTGCAACCCACACACACTTAAACTCCACAAACAACCAAAACTATTTCTCCTTCCAAGCAGTATAGTCCACAGATACCTGTCCAAACTAAAACCCACTACACTGGCTGCTGATGAACTCCCTGCAGAATATCTCCTAATTGTAGCCAAATTATCTCCTACCATCTCTATACTAATAAACAGGTTAATCTCTGAGCAAAAAGTCCCGATCCTCTGGAAATTCTCCTGTATAAATACCTCTGCACAAAGGGGGACACTTGACTGAATTATCAAACTACTGCCCAATAGCCATCCTAGCCCCACTCTCAAAAATACTAAAGAAATGCAATCATTCCCAAATATTAAAATTCCTCCTCTCTCATGATCTTCTAACCAAAACTCAATATGGTTTTCGACCTGGCCATAGCACCACCACTGCCCTTATCAGTTTTACCAGTCATGTTAATCAAGAAAGAAACGCAGATAATCTATCAGCAGTCTTTTTGGACCTCTCAAGAGCATTTGATAGTCTCCTGTAGCAAACTACTGTCTGCCCTTTCAGAACTGAAACTAAGTAACTCTGCACTTATATGGGTCAAAGGTTATCTTTCTAACAGACAACAGGCAGTTAAATGGCAGGACAACCCAAAACAAAGCAGAATCACTGTTCCGAAAATAACCAATAAGCACCAAAACCAGAACAGATAGAGGAGAGCTCAAATCCTGGTCTGCAAGCTATAGTTTAATTAATGTACAACTCTTCAGTCCAAGTAAAATGCATAAAATAACTTTTCAGTCCACCAAAATCACATGGAAAAAATGATTAAAACGACTTTTCAGTCCACCAAAATTCACATTAACGCAATTCAGTACACACTGCGTTTTCGTTTCCAAAACTTCATCAGATGGAGAAAATGCATACCTAAACACACCAAATTTTTACAGATTAAATTAATTAAAATACTTAATTAGGAATAATCCTATCAAACATTTAAAGGGCTAGAATCTGTAATACATTCAGCAAAAGGAAATATTCATAAGACACATCAAATCAATAAAAAGTATTAAGAAATCTAAATACTTAAATATAAAATGTAATAAAATATTATATAAAATATTAAATACCTCAAAATAATTCATTTAATAATAATACAATACATTAATCTAAAATGATGTTAAGCAAATAACTTAATAGCAGCGTCCACAATTAGATGTCTGAATGGCTCACAAATAATGGACATATCAGACCTATAAAATAAACTGTACAAAATTTAATTTACATATATAGGGGAATGTTTCTTAAAAATAACTAAAGCTTTGCTATCTCAGCTTAAGGACAGGGGCCAAAGAAATAGCATCATTAAGCCCTGGGAATTTGTTAGCTTCCAAAGAAAGTTGCCATAAAAGCTCTTTATATTCTATTGAGGTTTCCCATAGACCACCTCTTATATCTTTTTCCACCACCTCTAAAACAAAGAAGCTAAATTTTGCTTCCGGGCAACTTATTTTGTGTCTATGTAAAGCATTGTTAGTACATTTTATTTTAATCTCATAATAATGTTCATAAATTCTATTTTTTAACTTCCTTTCCGATTTTCTTATATAAAATGCATCACAATGATCACATAGCCCTATATATACAATCCCAGTGGTATCACAGTTGGCAAAATGTATGCTCTGAATCAACCTATCCCTACTGGGTATAAAAATAATATCCTTAGTGTAAATATAGGGGCATTGAGAGCACCTCCCACATTTGAAGGTGCTTACTTTTCCTTCCTTAACTTTTTTCATATTGTATTTACCTTCTAATATAGTGTTTAAACTTTTACCCCTTCTACATGTGCATTTTAAAGGTTCTTCAAAAATATATTTTAAGTCTGAAATCTGACTAAACCTATTCCATTCTTCTTCCAGAATCTGTCTTATTCTGGGTGCACTACCATTGAAATCCACTACAAAGTTACCTGTACCTTCATAATTATTCTTATTCAACTTTTATCTCATTCAAATCAGTATTCATACCTATTATAGGTTTGAATTTGTTATGTCTTGCTCCCCTGACCTCTCTCTCTCTCTCATTTCTATGAGGTCTGTGGGGTAGCCCCGATCAGTAAACATATTGTACAAAGTATGACACTCATCATCAAAAGCATTCTCTCTTGATGTCATACGACTTCCTCACACATATTGCCCCTTAATAATGCCTTTTTTCTGGTGATAGGGATGGGCACTATTATTAAAGGCTAAATATGAATTAGAAAATGTTTCTTTTCTAAAAATCTTTGAATAAAAGGTATCATCCCCCTTACCTATAGTGATATCCAAATAATTTAAAAAATCCCTGTCGTCTGTATAAGTAAATTTTAAAAATTCGGTGGATTCCAAAATATAATTAAAAAATTCTAGAAATTCATCTTGAGCCAACCCACAAAAAACACATATCCAAAAAACACTTGTATAGCTTCCAGTTGTGGGCATATTTTGAACTAATGATATATTTGTCCTCCCAGGCTGTTAGAATAATATTAACATAGGTGGGGGCACACCTTGCCCCCATACCTACACCCTTAATTTGCTTAAATTCACCTTCATAATGAATAAAGTTATTTAACACTAAATCCATCAAGGTTAATATAAGATAAAAATCATTATTATTAAAATGACCATATTTTATTAAAGCTTCCTCAAACCACTTCATCCCTTCATCGTGTGGTATAGATGAAAACAAGTCTATTATGTCGATAGTGATAAAAGTAATCCTTTCATCATACATATCTTGTGTTATATTACGCAACAAGTCCCAAGAATCTTTCACAGTGCCCTGACCTCCTACTGAAAGGGCCTTCAATTTTGCATCTAACCACCTTGCCAAAGGTGCAGTAACTGAGCCTTCTGATGTAACTATAGGTCTCCAAGGGGGATTTTACACGGCTTTATGAACCTTTGGTACCCCAAAAATGGTGGGGACCTTCGGTTTTTCCACATGGAGGTACTTAAACATCTCAACATCTATTGAGCCTTCCAAAAGTAAATCATTTAATACCACATATATTTTCCTATTACCAATATTAATTTCGTTAATGGAGGCTCTTACATATTTGTCTGTATCACAAAGTAATTCCATCATTTTAGCTTCATATAGAATATTATCCATAATAACAGAACCTCCACCTTTATCCGGTTTCATAACCCTTACCGTGGTGTCTTCCTTTGTTTCCCTTAACAACCTATGTTCTTCCTTAGTAAGATTATACATAATTCTATTCTTTGAAAGTTCTGCTCTCAATTTATTATCCATTAAAACTTCAAAATTTTTTAATTGCGGGTGTAGGGGTGGATTATACGTACTCTTTCTTCTTAGTATTTCATCTTTCTGACTATAGTTATTATCTCCTTGGAATAATAATTACAAATTTTTATTCCTTAAAAACAGCTTAAGGTCAATAAGCACTTTGCTAATATCAGCCTTCACATTAGGGACAAATTTAAAACCTTTTGATAGTAAAGAAAAATGCACTTCATAGCTTGCAGACCAGGATTTGAGCTCTCCTCCATCTGTTCTGGTTTTGGTGCTAAATGGCAGGAGGACAACTTATACTCTCTTCTTCCAGTCACCTTAGGAGTGCCTCAAGTTCCATTCACTGTCCTCTGCTATTCACAATATTTACAAATAACCTCTACAAATCCACCCTTCATTCAACGTTAGTCCAGTACGCCGACGATTCTACCCTAATCTGCTCTGCCCACTCTCTCCAGCTTCTACAGAAAATAACCCAAGAATCCTTTTCTGCAGTTGAAACCTGGTTAACTGATTTCCTAATTTAATAATCAACCCCCTCCCCCACAAAAAAAACAGCTTATGCTCTTTCATCCCTCTAAAGTTATAGACCCCTATTCCCCCTTTCACTATCATTACCTCTTACAACACCCACATCGTGCCATTTGCACATACCAAACTGCTAGGAGTTGTCGTAGACTCTCCACACTACTTTATGCTTCTCCCATCCTAGTCCACCTAAACCCAGGTGAACTTAAACTATCCAGATTTTATCACAAGGTAGCTAAGTTTGCTACTAACTCTTCCTGCAGGTCTCACCATTGTCTAGCCCTTCATAAACTGTCCTGGAGTGAATTACCTAACGTACTTTCCCTAAATCAACTCATCTTGGCACATCATATCCTTTATTGCCCCAACAAAACCCCAGCCCTGTATGGCCTAATCAATCAGTACACCAACAACTGTCAGCTAAGATCTACCAATAAAGGTCTGGTCGAAGTATCCAAAAGTAGATACAGCTCAGGAGAAGCTCTGTACTTATGTACTGTTGCAAAAATATGGAACTCCCTTCCATCCAAAATTAGGACCAATAAAAACAACCCCAATTTCAAAACACAATTAAAATCCCATCTCACCAGGTCCTGGATCTATAAATGCTCTGACCCAGGATAACTCCTGCCAAATTAGCTTACCCAGGATAACTCCCATGAGACAGCTGTATGCATTCTGTTCTCCACATTTCTATTAAAAGGGGCCTCTGATCATTCAGTTTACCATTGTTCTAGAATTATACATTGTCTTTCAACTTAACAATGCTGTCTTAACAATTTCTTGTTTTCCTCTCTAGACTGCTATACCACTTACTTCCTTGACTGACATGCTGAACTTGGCTATCTGTTACTTATTATAGAGAGGATCATGTGTTAGCCAGATTGTATAGAACATCCCGTCTTGTTTCTGCGATTTGTAGTGGAATATGACTTGTACACCTAAAATTTGCAATCTGTTACAGAAGTTGTCATGCTTTTAACCTGTGTGTACTGAACACCGTGTTTTTGCATTTTGTAGTAGACTGCGTCATGTATTTGACTAATTGTAAGTTTTTCTCTCCAGGCCTCAGCTGAAAATGGGCATCCCCTGCCCAGTTTGGACCACCCTGGTAAACAAATGTAAAATAAAAATAAGTAAAAATAAAATTGCATCATATTCCTCCCCAAGTTTTATAGTTTATCGAGACTTCTGTTTTTCTCTTTCAAATGTTATTTTTACGAATTTGTTTGTCAAAATTTGTGTTTTTTGTACTACCTATTTACGGTACTTGGACAATTTATAGCATAGGCTCTGTTCAGACTTGCTGAATCTAGACTGGCAATTTCTGAGCACTAAAGCCAGCCATCTTAAATTAAGAGGGCCCTCTTGCACCCTTGTTGCAGTGGAGTATAGTCAAGGACCCATCTGATTTGGGGATTGTTAGAACAAGCCTCAGTCTTTGGCTTTCTTGCTGGTTGGATTGTTTGAAAACTGTTTTACTTAGCTGATATTTAAACAGAGTTTATGCATATCTGCGCAATGGGGGTTAGCACTGAGTTGTAGAAACACAAACTCTTAAAGTTAAATTTTCCCTAGATAACTACTAGAGAACCCTCCTAAGCTTCCCTGCTTCTTGGCATGCAATGCAGTTATGCACTGCTGCCCAGAGAGCAACCC
Source organism: Protopterus annectens (assembly GCF_019279795.1). Taxonomy (NCBI): domain Eukaryota; kingdom Metazoa; phylum Chordata; order Ceratodontiformes; family Protopteridae; genus Protopterus; species Protopterus annectens. The sequence continues at coordinate 590,296,476 of NC_056750.1, forward strand.
ATCTGTGCTTTTTGAGGTGCTGGTGCAAGTTTCTACCCCTAAACCTCCCATAGATTGGCTGATTTTACTAGTTCTGCAACAGAACCTAGTCCATCTAGCCCATCCTCCACCACTTATAGAATACACCTGGCATAATGGAAGGTCAGATGTGATGTTATGGTTCTTCCTTCAGAACCAACTTGGCCGTTAGCAAGCTAAAGCTTCTGACCTAGAGCTCCTCCTACTCTCCCCATAATCACTTGCTTCTCCCTGATACCTCCGATCTTGTTTGCCGCTCATTAGTAACACATCTTGGTCTGTTTAGAGCTCCTTCATGGGTATATTTTCTTCCAAAGTTTTGCAACATGAGTTGGCCTTTGGCCTGTTCTTTCCTTCCTAACCTTTTTTTCTTAGCTTTCTATATTACTTTAAAAAAACTCTAACTTAGTTTTCTCTTTCTTGCCAAGTGTCTTTCCGTTGCGCCCTTCTTTCTTCTCCTTTTCTTCCATTATGTTGGAGAAATTCGGCAAACCCATAGGTTTTTAAGAAATGCATTTCCTGTGGACACTAGATCCCAGTCTCTGATGCCTGCAGGGAGTGCAGTTATTCACTGGGGAATGCAACCTCGGGTATCTAGAAGGAATAAGCTGGTCTTAAAAGGGCTTCTTCCACTTCCCTCCACAGCTATTCCTTCTGTCATAGGGGCTCAAACCCTCACTAAGAAACCTAAAGAGGCCAGGGACCCAAAGAAAGTCATGAATGTTGGAGCAGACCTCCTCAGCTTTTCCTTCTGCACTTACCCTCTGCTCTGTGCCCTGGTCATGCCCTCTTCCATTGGACAGATGGATGACGAAATTTCTCCGCACGCAGATCCACATGGGGGTTCATTCCAGCTCCTTCCCTGACTGGATCCGAGAGCAGAGTTCAGCTGTAAAATAAGATCTCCTCCTCCAATCTGGTCTGTCACTTCAAAGCTCTCAGATCTGTCAGTCCCAGAGGCTGAGTCTGTCAGGTCTGATAGTTATCTCAACTTCGAGTCCAACTGCTTCCTTGACTTACTTGGTGCCGACCATGTCCTGGAGCCTAATCCTCAACGTGGAGTCCAGGGGGTTGACTTTGACCCTGAAGTTCTTGGAGATGTCTCTTCCACTCGCCGCCTTGGTGTTTAACAGCTTGGCACCAACTCCTCCCTTGGAGCGAAGGGCTACTGGAGACTGGGGATGGTCTGCTCCTGATTCTTCGGGGCAGGGGATGCTTCCTCGGGACTCTGGGAGTTCCTCAGCTCTTGAAGTGGTAGAGAGGATCTTGTCCATTCCTAGGAGATTCCTGGCTTCTACCATAGGAGATCCACCTCTTCCCCTTCTAGGCTCTGTGTTGGAGACCTCATTCTCCCATTTGGGCAGCTGGCCTGTCAGGACTTCCAGTCTCTCTTACTTGTAGAAGCCCAAGTTTCTTACAGCACCTCTTTGGAACGCCTCACTGAGGAAGCTCCTCAAGAAATGGTGCAGAAGGAGACACCTAGATTCCCCAGAGGAATCTGTCACGACAGACACTGACTTTTATGAAAGGGTGGGGTCCCCTATATCTCCACCATACATCTTCTTTGGAGACATTTTGGAAATCCTTCATTAGAGAGGTGGCTCGTGGACTCCAACCTCACCCTGGACGAGTCAGTGTTCCTGGAGGACTTCATGACTGGCCCATGTACACCTTGGGTGCCTCCCCCCTCCTCCAGACCTCCTAGGGGGCCTGGTGTCTGCCAGGGCTTGGAAGGAACCGGATGCTGCAGAGCCAATCCCTAAAAGAGCTGACAAAATTCTTAGTGCCCCCCAGGATAGTCCCACTGGATGAAGGGCGAATTCCAGTAGATGCCATGGTGGTTGCGGCCACCAAGAAGGATCTTGCCTAGGAAAGCTCTACTGTCCATCCCCTTAACAGGGAATCTAGGGCTATGGACACATTTGGAAAAAGAGTTTACGCTTCTTCCACTTTTCCCCTTGGAGCATTGGACTCTCTTCCACTTTACAAGGCTACAGAGGGCCTTGCTTAAGGAACTCTCTAGCTGCAGCCCTGAGTCCATGATGACAGAGGAGTGGAACTCCTCCTCCTCCCATATGGCCACTCTGCGGTCCATTTCTAATGCATCCATGAGGCTTAATCTCTCATGCAGTAGAGGGTACTTCTACAGCAGACAGTTCTGGCATTGCCATTTAGCATCTTGCCTGGATGCATCTGTGTGACTTTGTGGAACCCTTTAAGGCATCATTTGGCAATACCTCCTTTGATGGCTTTTCCCTCTTTGGACCTACAGTATAAGAGAGAGACTCACAGTGAGAAGGACAGAAACCCTTGTCTGCCATCAGAATCTGCCTCTCTACTCTGCAAAGGTCCTTTTTCAGGACCCAGCGTGGGGGGAAAAAGTTGTAGTTCAGGAAGTCCCATGGTCCTTTCTAGGATGCTCAGGGAGATTTTTCCCCCAGGAGCAAAGGGGGGAATAAGTCAAGTGGTAGATGACACCCATGTGGCAGAGGAGGTCCACAAAATCAAGGATCTCTAGAAACCCCTTAGGAGAGATCCTTGCAGCATCCATGAAGGGTTGCCCAACTGTCCCCTCTCTGGAGGCAGTAGGGGGATGTTGTTCCTTTCACCTAGAAGCTTGGTTAGCCATCACAAATGACCAATGGGTGCAAGGAATCGTATCAAGAGGTTACTCCATTCCTTTTTTAAACCTTCCCCAAACTAAAATCCTCTCCGATGTACCACCCAATCAGAGGGAGGAAGCAGGTTTAGAAATTGCAAAATTGCTTTAAAAAGTGTCATCCAGGAGGTCCCTCCAGTCCAGCGTGGATCAGGAATCTACTTCTGGTTCTTTTTAGTTCCAAAGAAAACAGAAGACCTCGGGCCCATACTGGACCTAATTTATCTGAACAAATTGATGAAATGCACAAAGTTCAGGATGGTCACGTTTCACTCCATCCTTCCTTTTCTACAGATGGACGACTGGATGTGCTCTATAGCCCTGACTGATATGTACTATCATGAGCAGGCTCTCCAGAAGGCTCTCCAGAAGGTATCTCCATTTCAGTCAGGGAGCCAGCCGTTACCAGTGCTAAGCGCTTACATTTGGTCTCACCACAGCCGCCAGGGTGTTCACCAAATACATGACAGCAGTTGCAGCTCACCTTAGAATGCAGGGATTCCATGTGTTTTCTTATCTTGAAGACTGGCTCCTAGTCTCACCAACCAGTCATCTAGTGGTTCAGGCAAGGGACTTTCTCTTGCAACTGGCCCCAACCTTGGGGATCACTATAAATATTCAGAAGTTGCAATTACAATCGGTACAAACCATAGATTTTATAGGAGTTCATTCGGATGCAAACAAAACTGTGGCCTATCTTCCACCAGACAGGATTCATTCATTAAGGATGCATATCAGACAAATGCTAGCTATTAGTCCCTCCAGCAAATCTTGTCCTCAGGGCTTTGGGCTATATGGCTGCAGCAGTAACATTACTACTGACCGCTCGTATACACATGAAAATTCTTCAGTCGAACACATGAAAGTTCTTCAGTGGACATATCAGTTCAGTGGTCCCTTCTGCACCAACCCCTGAACCATCCTATAAGATTGTCACAGGTGTGCAGAAATTCCCTGTTGTGGTGGCTTCATGACCCAGAAGTTGCACAAGGTTGACAGTTTGTTCTCCCCACTCCCATCACCATGCAGACCACGGACTCCTCCCAGCTGGAGTAGGAGGGCATTACCTGGGACTGACAGTTCAAGGCACATGGACTCCCCAGGAGACTAACCTGCATATCAGCATTCTAGAGATGAGGGCAGTGCTTCTAGCATTGCAAGCACTCCTCTCCCTTCTTCCTGTAGGAGCAATTGATACAGACCGACAACATGTCAGTTGTGTGGTACATCAACAAAGTGAGACCAGGTCTTACCCCCTATGTTGAGAAGCAGTGAGATTATGGCAATGGGCTGTCTCTACCAACAGCTTCTTAATCACAATGCACATTCTGGGGGAGGACAACATACTGGCAGACTGGCTCAGTAGGGTTTTATTGGTGCCCCACAGGTGGTCTCCAAGTCAGTGGCAAACAGGATTTTCCTAAAATGGGGTCAACCTTGCTGCGACCTCTTTGCTTCTCCCCTGAACAACAAATGCAGCAGGTACTTTGCTCTGATCCCTTCACAGGGAAAGTCACCAAGAGATGCTCTAGTCCGTGCTTGGCCCCCCCTAGTCTACTTTATGCATTTTCACCTGTTCTGCTGATCCCCAAATTTCTTCAGAAAGCAGGCAGGTTGAAGAGCCAAGGGATCCTCATTGCTACCTTCTGGCCTCAACAAGTCTGGTTCACCTTCCTGTGGTCTTGTCTGTTTTGCCCACTGTGGATGCTGGAACCCTTTCCAGATCTCCTGTCTCACCCTTCAGGGCAACTCTATCCGGATCTCCACAACTTGAAATTAACTGCATGGTTTCTCCAATTCCTATGATGGCTAGACCTTCCAGGCTTTCTTCCCATAAGACCTCTACCAGGAAAATTTATAAAAGTAAGTGGAAAAGATTTTCCATATGGGCCCAGTAGCACCATATTGACCTGCTCATGGTGCCCGTTCCAGCTGTATTAGACTTTTTAGCTGGTCTGTTTCATTCCAAGGCCAGTTTTTCTAATGTCAAAGTTGAGTTGGCAGCTATCTCTAGTTTCCATATTGGAGAAAATTCTGGATCCTTAACTACTTCTAGACTATGCAAAGCTTTTCTTAGAGGTATGTTTCTACTTCATCCACCTATCAAAGACCCTACACCTCCGTGGGACCTCACTATGGTTCTCCAAGCACTGATCTTACCTTCTTTTGAGCTGGCTGCAAAGGTACATTTAAAATTTTTGTCCTGGAAAATGGCCTTTTTAGTGGCCATAACTTCTGCCAAAAGAGTATCAGAGTTTCAAGCCTGATAATTCAAATCCCCCTGTCTTATCTTTCATAAAGATAGTTGCTCTATGTACTAATTCCTGTTTCTTACCCAAGGTCGCTGTAGAAAGTACTATTAATCAAATCCATCAATCTCCCAGTGTTCTTCCCAAATTTAAGGGAGAATTTATGTTGCACCTCTTAGGTGTTAATAGACAATTGTGCTTCTACCTGGGTAGAACAAAATTTGTCAGAAAATCTGACCAACTGTTTGTGGCTTTCTCAGATTCCAAAAAAGGAAAGCAGTTGTCAAACCTGCCATAGCTATATGGTTGTGGAATTGTATCTCTTATGTATACTTTTCTAAGAATGTTCCCATACCCTAGGCATGTCGAAGCTCATTCCACAAGGTCCATAGCCATGTCTCAGGCTTTTTGGTCTAGGATCTCTTCAGAAGACACTTGTGTGGCTGGTTCATGGGCAAGTTCTCACACTTTTATCTTACATTTCAAACTTGATATCTCCAGGAATAGAGCTGCCTTTGGCTGTGCAGTGCTCCAGAATAATCTTCCATGAATGCCACCCATATCCATGTAACTGGGGACTCTGTCCCACAGGTTGCTGAAGACTGAACAGACATCAGATAAAGACGTTATGTACTCATCATAACATTCCATTTGTGTTGTCTGTTTCGGTGTTTATCAGCCTTCCCTCCTTCCTTCCCCCTTTCTTTGTATCTGAAGGACCTGATGGACAGTGTTAGGAACCCTTGTTTCTATTCTGAGGTCCTGAGCATCCTTAAAGCTTTCTTTTTTAAGTTATGTACTCTGAGAATTTGCAGCAAACTCGATCTGAGGTATCTGGGAGATGCTGGGGATTATGGGTAGGGTAGGAGGGGCTCTAGTTCAAAAGCTTTAGCTTGGTAACGGCTGAGATGGTTCAAAAGGAGGAACCGTAACTCACAGGTTGACAACTGAAGCCGACAACACAGATGGAATGTTATGGTAAGTACATAACTTTTTTCCTACCATTTCTCAAGCCATCCTTATTGACATGGGCATCCTGAGGCAATGTAGCAATTGCCTCGTGTGTACAGACAACCTACTACTCCTAAAACATTCAAATACAATATGAGAGAGAGATATCTGTACTATGAGTCTGGAATCAGTGCTCTGTTTCACGTAACAGACCAGCTACCACACTCCACCTCTCACACATACCAAGCACACAACACACAAACCCACATATGAGGAGATGCTCACTAGAAATATACCAAAAGAGCAAAGACTTCCAAGCACAAACCTTCTGCTCATAATACAGTCCCAGCAGCACCCACTACACATAACACATGCGTTATTGTCTCACCCAATAAGCCTGTAAGGCAAAACATATGTAAACCAAATGTCTTTGTCATAGGTGACTCCATAATGAGAGAGATGTCTCCCTCACTAGGCTGGACAAGGAGATGGGCATGGTCAGCTGTCTGTCTGGTGCCAAGGTCCACCAGATCACGCATGCACTCATGTCTCTTAACAAGTACTGTTATGACTCTGTTATAGTCCATGTTGGAATGAATTACTTCAGATGTACCTCACTGGACTGTAAGAAGAGAAACATGATGGAGTTTTCAGATCATGTGCCCCAGGCAGGTATGTCCCTATCTATAAGTAGCATTCTTCCCTCACCCAGGATAATGTTACAATGCAAACAAAAATGATTGACTTCAACAATTGGCGTAGCTTCTAGTGTCAATCCAGGGGGTGCAGTATCTGACAGCCTGGGAAGATATGGTCGACAGACCATGCTGTTTTGCCAGAGATGGTCTTCACCTGTCGCCGCTAGTCTTTAGGTTGATGACTAAGGTACATGCCTCCCCCATAGTGCCTTTTTTAGGCAATCATACGAACAAAATTCCCGTTGTAAAAATATTCTCCAGAAACAAACTCTAGGGTTATGCTGCTTAATGCTAGGAGTCTAAATCAGAAACTCCACAAAATTGAAGCACTTCTCACCCTGAAAGATGCTGATGTCTGCACATTGACATGGTTCAAGGCCTCAGAGAGTACCCTGGCCATGCAGAGCTACAGTGCCTTCCACACATTCAGACCACACAACAAACGTGAAAAAAACAAGGGAGGAGGAGTGTCCAAAAAGACGTATACACCTCTAGACTGGTTAAACAGTATGACTCCCTAGAGTTACTCCCAAGTCCAACTAACTGTAGGAAAGACCCTCCCACCATGTCATTATTAGCTATAGGCTTCCCACCATGAACCACAAAAACTACACAGCCTACCTGGACCTACTTGAGTCACTTTCAGTACAGCCAAATACCCTGGTCATGGGTGACCAACTATCCTTCCCTCGATTGGGTAACATATATGACACACACATTTTTGCCCAAAGGTTCCTGGACTTTAACACAAGTGCTTTGTAGCAGATAGCACCCACACAAGGTGCTTTAATATCCTTGACACAGTGCTCACCAACATGGGGGGATCGTTGCACTATCCCATGTGTGGGGCTGTCGCTGGTAAAGTCTGATCATAAATCTTGGTAGAAGTAACGATTGTACCTGACCAATCCTCAAGAGCAAAAAGGTTAAAAAAAATTTCTCCAGAGGAAACTATACCCTACTGGCATCAGTAGTTTCAGACCCCCTGCCAACACTGATAGCAATGATCCCTATACTGAGGTGTACACAAAGGTCCTGCATAAACATCTGTATAAATGTGTAAACTCAGCCGAACCAGAACGGATCAAATCTAGATCCTCGTGACAAAATAAGCCACTCTGGTGGACAGCCAGCATAAACAGGTTATAAAATAAGAGAAACTGCTGCCAAAACAACAAGAGGGAATGGCTCCAGCAAAGGAAGAACTCTCTCCAAATCATAATCAAGCAGATTAGACATCTTGTAATCTTGTAAAGTCCTTAAGTACGAAACTAATTTAGCATCCCTAGCTAAGGTAAGTCGCACAGCATTCTTTAGCTACATCTGAAATCTAAAAGGGAAGGCCTGAACTAGCTGTGGACGGTACCGCTTTTACTGAACCTGAGGACATTGCCAACCTGCTGGCAGAGAGGTTTGGTGAAAACTTCATCCCCCTGTTCCCACTAATCATACTTCATAACATACCTGTCACCAGTCCTCTGTCTAGTATCTCCAGAGAGCAGGCCGTAGCTGTACTCTCCAAGGCCAAAAACACAGCCTCTATGTGACTGGGCAAAATCTCAGGCTGCCTATTAAATGGTCTAAAATGGGAGTTAACGGAACCACTGAGCATGCACTTAAATCTCAGTCTAAGTACTGGCTTTGAACCAGCTGAGTGGAAAGCAGCAACCATAATCCACTTGCACAAAGGGGGGATGTCAACTGACCTGGGGAACTATAGACCCATAAGCCTAACCAGCCTTATCTGCAAGGCCATGTACAGAATCATTATACATCTTATCAACAAGGATAATAGGTGACCTTCATACCCTTGAACCGACCCAGTTTGGCTTTAAGGACAGATCTGCCCTGCTAAACCTGGTGGACTTCTTTGAAAATGTCACCAAGGCCCTGGATGAAGGCAAAACAGTTTACACTGCATTTCTTAGCTTACAATAAAATAGCCAGATTTGCCACTAATCCCTCTTACAATTCCCATCACTGTCTTGCCCTTAAGACACTTCAATGGCCCGAATACTCTAACCAACTATTAACTTCCTCAGTTACATATTACCTACTCCACCCTGAATGATCCCGCTTCCTACCCCTCTATCTCTAACCTAGTGTCTTACTACAGCCCCTGCCGTCACCTTTGTACAACCGACAAATTCCTTGATATCTACAAACCTAACAAGAATATTGGAAAGTCCCTTTACAAGTACTCTGTAGCTCATGCCTGGAACACACTTCCCCTTAAATACAAGACAAATCTCCCAAAAAGCACCTGTTTAAACGTGAATTTAAACACTATCTACAAAAGACCTGGTCTTGCCCATGTCAAGCCCCCACATGACGATCTATTTCACTTGATCATCTTTTATTTTTCTTTGATATACCACCTCTTTTTTTTTTCTCCTCTTCTATGTGTTATGTAATCTTATTTTATTCTTACTATATTTAAATAACATTCTTTCAAATTCTGATGTTCTTCATCTCACATTGCTGCAGTCCTTACACTTGGGTAGTCCGCTGTCCTCGGTCGGCCCGAATATCAAAGTATAAGGCTGACGTCGGTCAAGGCGCATTTGACTGACATCAGGACGTCAGGGTACAAATGCGCATGACCGACGTCATATCCTCAGTCTTTTTTGCCGCATGGTCCGATGCAGAAGCAGCATTGCAAGTGCCGGTTGGCGTTCTGAAATTTTTCGATTCCGGAGTTTCAGACAGAGTCAAAGTTGGCTAAGTACCCCGTTGGGGAATATTTTAGTTTTTTCTTGCCTCAGTGGTTTACCGGATGTCAGAAAAAGTGAATAATTGCATTTCTTGTGGGAAACAGATACCGCATAGAGACTATCATACTTTGTGTATTCCTTGTTTAGGGCCTGAGCACGACGTTGTTGGGTGTCGCTCTTGTGCTAGATTCAATAAACGCACTATAAAGAGAAGGTTGGATTGTGCCAGGTTAGTCTTTGGGAAGCGGTGCAATTATAAAATGCCGTCGGATGCTCCGACGCCCGCTTCTTCGAAGAAGCGCAAGGACAAAGCAATTAAACCTAGGCTAGAAGAACTGTCTGTACCGGACGCCGGTTCTTTAGAGGTGTCGGTGGAGCCGGTGGTTCCACCGGAGGTTTCTTTGGGTTCCCAGGGAGAGACTTTGTTATTGCAGGATGTGGCCTCTCAGGAGGCAGGTCAGGCTGAAGGGGCTTCTCAGGTTACTATACTCCCCTCCCTTCCTAGGGTGGTTAGGCCCTCTCCTTCTGTTTCCAAGGCTTCTCCCAGAGGCAGGCCAGGTTTAGCGTCAGTTGGTGTTACCCCTAGTTCTTCAGGAACTGTGCCCAAGAAGCATATGCTTAAAATGGCAGAAGATTTGATTACTTTGATTAGGGGTTCTTTGCCCCCTCCAGATAAGAGGCCTAGGGTGGAGCCTGAGCTAGGGAGTTTTGAGCAGGCTTCGGATGTTTCAGAGTCTTCGGCTGAAGACTTGCAGGAGTATTCTCCTTATTCTGATTCTGATGTGGATGATTCTACTCCTTCTGCTTCTCCTCCTGAGGATTTTTCTTTTTCAGAAACTCTTCATTCCATGAGGGAGCATTTTAAGTGGGAAGGTCAGGACTTCTCTGATTCCAGGAAAAGGCTTAGGGAATTTTTGTTTTTACCCCAGCATAGGCCTTTGGCTATACCTCCTGTTTTGGATGTGGTGGGAGATGTTTTTACAGAGGCTTCTCTTAATCCTGATTCTTTGCCTCCTGCTCCTGTTAAACCGGATAGGTATTACAGGGTGCCTGAAGCTCATAAGTATCTTTTTAAGAGTCCTAGGGCAGACCCTGAAACTGTTAGTCAGGGGCCTAAAGGTGTTAAGGCTTCTGTTGTCAAGAATCCGGTTCCTTCAGATAGAGGCCAGGGCTTTGGATAGATGGGGAAAGAAAGTTTATACTTCTTCCACTCTAGCTATGAGGGCTTTGAATTGCCAGTTTCACTTGTTGAAATACCAAAACTATCTCCTTTCACAATTGAAGTCTAAAGTTGATGCTCTGGCGGAAGGTATTGATTGTAAAGAGTTGCAAGATTTAGTACATGTTTCTGAACAGGTGGGTAAGCATTCTTTGCAATGTGGTTTTGATGCTGTACAGGCCTCGTCTAGGGTGGCTGCCACTGGGTCAGTTCTTCGCAGGCACGCCTGGCTGAGAGATCAGAATTTATCTGACCATGTTAAAACAAGGATTTTAGATGCTCCTTTACAATCTGATGTGTTGTTTGGTTCGCCTGTTGAGACAGTTTTAAAGAAAATGGAGGACAAGGCTAAGTCTATGCAGACTGTTAAAGATTTTTTGCAGGTTCAGCCTCCAAAGTTTAGTAGAAATTGGCCTACTAAGGGGTGGACGTATCCTTCTTATGATTCCCAGTCTAGGGGTAGATCTAGACGTGGTAGGGGCAGAGCTCAGGGCTCTTTCAGGCCTAGAACAGGGAGTTCTCCTGCACAGTCTTCGGGTGAGGGCAGGGGTCAGTCCTTTCGTAAACAGACCCAATGACCTACCTTTTCAGCTGCCAGAGCCTTCTCATCTGGCAGCACCTTTGGGAGGAAGGTTGGCACTTTTCAAAGAAAATTGGAGTTTAATTACCCAAGACAGATGGGTATTGGATATCATACACCACGGTTACAGGTTTTATTTCCATACCTTGCCTCCTTTCAAAGGCATGCCAGACGTTCCTCCTCCACAAAGAATGGAGGCTCACAAGCAAATTTCTCTGTTACTCCACATAGGGGCCATTCAGCCGGTCCCTGTGCCAGAAGTGGGCCTAGGATTTTATTCTCGCCTGTTCCTAGTACCAAAGAAAGGGAACACGTGGAGACCAATTTTGGACTTATCTATCCTCAACACTTATCTGGACATTCCCAAGTTCAAAATGTTGACGTTGCAGCAGCTTTTACCTCTGCTGGGCAAAGATCATTGGATGGTAACTTTGGATCTCAAGGAGGCTTATCTTCATGTTCCTATCAGACTGAGTTGCAGGAAGTATCTGCGTTTTCGAGCTGGGACTTCTCATTATCAGTTCTCTGCATTGCCCTTTGGCTTATCTACTGCGCCCAGGGTGTTCACGAAAGTTCTGGCTCCAGTGATAGCTTTCCTCAGGTTAAAAGGAATACAGATCTATCCTTATTTGGACGATTGCCTGATTCTGGCTCAAGAAAGGCGAGCTTCTTCATCATTTGGATTATGTGATAGCAGTGCTAAGATGCCTGGGGTATTCTGTGAACGAAATAAAGTCCAGTCTAGTACCCTCTCAGGACATGTGCTTTCTGGGTGTGAGACTGAATACAGCATCCCAGATGGCCTTTTGACCCCGGACAAACAAAAGAATCTTTCCCTTTACTTTCATCAGTTGTCTCATCAGTCCAGGCTGACTGCAAGGACAGTCCTTCAAGCCTTGGGGTTCATGGCATCTTGTATTCTGGTGCTTCCCAATGCCAAACTGCATATGAGGAAGCTACAATGGTATCTCAAAATGTATGGACACAGCACTGCCAGGATTTGGACACTGTCATTCAAATAATACCTTGCATTCAAAAGGAATTTTTGTGGTGGGCTCAGGAATGTCACCTAAACAAGGGACTCTCTGTGACCCGGCCAGAGGCGAGTCAGATTCTAACGACAGATGCCTCAGACAAAGCTTGGGGAGCTCATCTGAATGGAAAGTGGATACAAGACAAGTGGCCTGCCAGACTACAACATCTACATATCAACTTGAAAGAGATGTTAGCAGTCCAGTTTGCATTAATAGCTTTCAAGGATTTACTTCTTCCAGGGCAGGTGTTGATTCTAACAGACAACACAACTGTCATGTGGTACATCAACAAGCAAGGCGGAACACATTCTTATCCTCTATGCAGGCAAGCAATGATTTTGTGGGAGACTGCTCTCAGTTTACAGCTAAATCTTCAGGCAAGGTTTCTGCCGGAGCACAGAACTCCTTAGCAGATGTGTTGAGCAGACAAATTATGGATCCCCACGAGTGGAAATTGGATCCTCATGTATTTCAGAAATTGACAGTGTCATGGGGAACTCCAGACATAGATCTGTTCGCTTCTCCACTAAACCACCAGCTGCCAAAGTTTTGCACAAAAAGGTTTCATCCCACAGCTTGGAAAGTGGATGCTCTTTCTTTCAATTGGAGCAATCTTCATGTGTATGCCTTTCCGCCTCTGCCTCTCCTCCCAAAGGTACTACTAAAGGCCAGACAAGACAAGCCAAGGATGATTTTGATAGCTCCAGATTGGCCTCGACAGCATTGGTACCCATTACTGAGAAGCCTGGTACGGACGCCTCCATGGCCTTTGCCTTCGATTCCACACCTGTTGTCTCAGGAGGACAGTCATTTGCTCAATGTCAAGCTTCACTCTCTGCACCTAACAGCCTGGCATATTCTGTTTTGAACCATAGTGGGCCTCCACTTCCACAGCAAGTTTTGAATGTTATTTTGGAAGCTAGAAGGCCTAGTACAAGGAAAGTGTACGAGATAAATGGAAGAGATTTTTAGTTTGGAGTGCAGCAAAGGATTTTGATGTTTCTGAGCCTAATTTAAGTGTGGCTCTTCAATATCTTACTGAGTTACTGGACAAAGGTTTGCCCTTCTCTTCTATTAAGGTTCATGCTGCAGCAATTTCGGCTCACTATGATTGTGACCCACCATTGTTTTCTCATCCTTTGTTCAAGCAATTTCTTAGAGGGGCAAAGAATATAAGACCCCCACGAAGAGCTCCTACTCCTGCTTGGGATCTCAATTTTGTGTTGGAGAAACTCACTCTACAACCTTTTGAGCCTGCAGCTACTGCTGAATTGAAATATTTATCATGGAAGACTGCTTTTTTGTTGGCTATTACCTCTGCAAGAAGGGTTTCTGAGTTGCAGGCCCTTATGGCGGTTGAGCCTTTCTTAATTTTCCATAAGGATAGGGTATCTTTACGTACTAATCCTTCCTTTATGCCTAAAGTGGTTTCTAGTGTGGCTTTAAACCAAACTATTCATTTGCCAACTTTTTATGCAAACCCCCAAAATAAAGGGGAAAAGATTTTGCACACTTTAGATGTACACAGGCAATTGCGGTATTATTTGGACAGAACTAAAGGGTTCAGGCAGTCTCAGCAGTTATTTGTTTCTTTTGCTTTGAGTTCTCAGGGCAAGCCTGTGTCAAAACAAACTATTTCTAAGTGGATTGGGTTTTGCATTGCTTTCTGTTATTCCCATCATGGCAAGGAAATTCCAGCTGGGATTAGGCCTCATTCCACTAGGGCTACTGCCACTTGACAGCTTTTTGAGGGGTGGCAACTAAGGATATTTTGGAGGCAGCTACTTGGAGTTCAGTGCATACTTTCTCTAGGCATTATCACCTGCCACTTTTCTCTAAATCCAGGGCTGGTTTTGCCACTGCTGTTTTGCAGGGCATTTTGGCAGCTCCTGCTTCCTTATAGTTTGGCCATCCTCCCTTACCTCTGCTTTGGGATTCTACCCAAGTGTAAGGACTGCAGCAATGTGAGATGAAGAACATAGTACAGTTTTGTACCTACCATAAATGTAGATGTTCGAAGATCCACATTGCTGCAGTCCAATTTACCCTCCCTCCTTCCCCTCTGTAGCTAGAGGCGGTTGTGTGGGTTGGGTTGTAAATAGGGTGTATAGTGTATATATTGTACATATTTTTAGTGCTAGGATGGTTGGTTTTTGGTTTGCTGTCTTTTGGTTTTGGCCTTTATTTCTAGGGTCTTCTGACATCTGGGGCAAGAAAAGACTGAGGATATGACGTCGGTCATGCGCATTTGTACCCTGACGTCCTGATGTCAGTCAAATGCGCCTTGACCGACGTCAGCCTTATACTTTGATATTCAGGCCGACCGAGGACAGCGGACTACCCAAGTGTAAGGACTGCAGCAATGTGGATCTTCGAACATCTACATTTATGGTAGGTACAAAACTGTACTTTTCTTTTCTCAAATATTGAGAGTATCTTGATGTATTGCATTCTTTTGTAATTTTAATTTTTATTTCTATTACAGAATGCAGTGCTATGAACTGTAGCTAATGTACCTCATGCCATTTGTTTGTACATTTGTCCGCTTTGTATTTTGTTCTCTTTTGTAAGATTGTAAATTGTGTGGAGCTTTTCTCCTCTGGTCTTCACTGAAAATGGGCCCCCGGCTCAGTTGGACTAACCCGGTTAACAAATGTCAAATAAAAATAAAATCTCAACTTAGCCAAAACTATGATGCAATCCCTCACTCCGGCAAAATTGAGAAACTCATCCAGCTGGGGATTAACCCTTGCATCACCAGATGAGTTGCCAACTGGCAACAGAACACATAGTCAAAATTGAGGATGCCAACTGTACTAAGCAGATCTGTTATGAGTGATGGTCCACGGGGATCTGTGCTAGGCCCCTACTGTTTGGTATCTGTTTTTCAGAATTCCAGGTGAAAATAGATGGCCTATGGCTTACCAGGTTTGCTGATGACTGCAAACTGGGTGTAATTATTGAATCCCCCAAAAATGTCAGCATACTACAAAATGGACTTGGAGACAAATGATTAGTGTCAAAGTCATGGACTTAAACACAAAAAAAGCATCATCCCTTTTGACAAAGGAGAAACCCCTGCTAATTGTAACATTAATAATATCCCCCTAAGTTCAAACGCAGTGGTAAGAGATTTAAGAACGCAAGTTGATAGCAGCCTTAATTTTAATAGTGTCCACAGTAGTAAGGCAGACCTTCTACACTGCACACCTCATAAGCAAGGGTATAGCATTCAAAGCTAAAGAGGTTATAACTGTCCTGTACTCTGCTCTCATAAGACCAATAATAGAGTACAATGCTCTGCTCTGTATGTACCTCAACTGGAGGGGCCTCAGAGGCTTCTCACCAAGAAAATTCTGGGCCTACAGCACATGACCTACACGAACAGACTGAAGGCCCTATCACGTTCCTCAGCATCGTATAGACTGCTTAGAAATTACTTCTGCCTGGCTTTTACAGATCAGTCTCAAACCCTGCCTTGATGAAGTTGCTGCGCATCTAAAAATCCAATGGGACAAGATTCACTCACTCTAGGAATCTTAACCTAGCCTGTGATATTAACAGGACATGCTGGAGAGAGACAGATAATGTCTCCCAGAGGTTGCCACTCCTCTGGAACACACTCCCAATTCCTGTAAAACTGAGCTCCTCAATGACCCTATTCAAGTGTAACCTGGACAATTGGACGGGTAACTGTAAATTTACATCTGAGGTTTCACCTATGTCCCTGTTAGACAGGTGCATCCGGTGCTGATCTTGGATTCTCTTGCAAATATAGACTACATATCTTGTTCCACAAGGGAACAAGGGTATAACATGACAAGGCTTGGGGCTAATACCCTAGAAACCGCCTATGAGATCAAATTATATTCCTATGTCATCTGAGAAGACTGACTTTAACAACTTGCATCTGTTCTTTCAGGTATTTATCTGATGAACTATACAGTAAAAGTAGATGAGATATACTTTCACTTGATGTTCTTTGAGTCAGACTGATTCCGTGACCTAGGCTGCTGAGTAAATAGCTTAACAGATTGAATGCGGACAAACAGTAAAGGTGGCAAAGAATCGTCCTGAAATGGTCCATACTGGATCTCTCACACCCTAGATAGCAACTTTTTTTTTTTTTTTTGTGCGTCAAACATTGTCTATTTATACATAGAGGCTATAGTAAAAATTTAATTAGAGAGTCTTTAATTAAAGTAACTGAACCAAATCTTTCTTTATACAATAATAAGAATATGGATGTAAGGACTAGAGACAAATTGAATTGTGGTGAAAAAATGTTTTTTGTGACCACGTACAATATTCTAAGTGGAAAGATTTGTGAAACAGTTGAGTACTATTAGGAATTTCTTATGAATGATGATTTTTTTGAAGAAAACTATTTGTAGCGCACCTTATATTGCATATAAAAGGGAAAAATTTAAGAGACAAACTAGTGAAGGCTTATTTCATCTTACCTGCAGAAAATGTTTCTTTATCTTTAAGGTGTAAAGGTACTGTGCCCTGTAATAATTGTAACATATGCTGTTATGTTGTGGCTAGTTTTGGTAGGATTAATGGAAAAATGTTTGTATCCAGTTTTATTTTTTCTTGTGATACTATGTGGTGTATTGTCTAAGGTGTCCCTGCAACCTGTTCTGTATTGGAGAGACTAAAAGGAAATTTAGAACTAGGTTGCAGGAACATATTAGAGACATTAAAAAGTATAAATTGGAAAGGCCTATAGCATTACACTTTATGCAGAAACATCTAGTTGATTGTGGTCTTTTACAAACAAGTTTAGAAAAAGTTATGGTAAGGAAAGGAGATGGATTGATTAAAAATATATTAACATACAAAGAAACTGTTTATTTTAAAATTTGATACTCTTACACCAAGGGGATTGAATAAGGAAATAAACTGGAAATGTTTGCTTTAATTGATGTAATTGTTTTATTACTTGTGTTTTATTGTTTGATTGTCAGGGGGTATATATACAGGGGAATGTTTCATTAAAAATGTACTCTTTGAAGGCTGTGGTAGCCGAGGTGCTAAGTGCGATAAAAATCTTGGATCTGGTTCCTGTTTGCTTCCTGAATCGTTGGTTTGCTGTGTTGGTTGTGGTTGTGTTTGCTGTTTGCCTGTGGCTTCAGATCCTATGCTCAATGTTCCCCGGGTTTTTCGTGAGGATTTTACTTAACAGCCAATTCAGCCGTTACTGGTACTACATCGCAAAAAACTGTGGACAGTTTTGTTGTGCATGGTTCTACTTCAAGCGGTAACTCGGGTATCCAGTCTAATACTTCTAGGACTGTTAATTCTGGTAATAGTGAAATGATGTTTAATAATTTTGCATTTAAATATGCTGAAGAGAGGCTGAAGAGACATAGTAATCCATTTGCAAGCATTGGCTCTACCGCTAATGGTCTATTTTCTCCAGAAGTACAAGATATTATTGAAAGATTTGAAAAACTTATTTTTAAAGAAACTCATTGCCATTTTAATTTATTGGGACTACAAAGGTATTCTGAGTTAGATATTTCTCCCCGAGGATTACAAGCATTTAAAAGCCCATCCACTCCGTTTGACTCTGCTGATACAGTAGATGCAGCCTTCAAAGATCGGTGGTTGGCTGCTGCACATAAATTTGCTGTGGAGTGAATGGGTATTCTTAAAGAAAAGGAGCAATTGTTACATAAATTTAAAGGTTGAGCCGAATACCATGCATGCTGATATTCTCAGCAAAATTGGTTCTTCCAATGTGAATGATTTTAAGAATATGAAAGAAAGACTGAATAAGTTTGAAAATGAACAGGTGGATTTCAAACTGCATAAAATCAAAAGGGATTTGCGTGACTGCAACAATGGGCGTGCCTTTTTGTGGAGAAACAAACTGTAAACAGTGGGTCTAATGGCAAGCCCAGAACTAAAAAACAACATTCAGTTTCATATGCATTTTTTTGAAAAAACTGATCATCAGTGTGTTGATAATTTGGAAGTAGTGAGTGAAGATGATAGTTTTTACTCTTGTGTTTCTGATTATTTTAATGATGGTACTGTTGCTAATGCATACTGCTTGACACTGATGCAGTTTTAAAAGTAAATGTATTGCCCCCTATATAAATAATAGTATTCATCAGTTTTCAGAAATGCTTACTTTCTCAATAGAAGAACTTTATGAAAAATATAATAGAAGGCCACGTCACCAATATAATACTACTAAGAAAGAATGACTTGCCCTTAAAAATTTTGCAGATAGATGAGATCTGATCATTAAGCCATCTGATAAGGGTAACAAAATTGTAGTTCTCCATTATTCACAATATATTAATGTGTGTTTACAACATTTGCATGATAGGGCGACACATGAAGTGATATCAAGATTTATATGGAAGCAGTGGAGAATTTCTCCATTTTGATGGTGAAAGGGCATAGTTTGGGATATTTTACTAAGAAAGGTGTTGATACTAAGTTTAATACTGTAGGATGTAATTTAGCTACTTTCTATTGTCTTCCAAAACTTCATAAAGATAACACTAACCCTTCGGGAAGGCCTATAGTATCTGCCACTAATTATTTCTTACATGACATTGGTGTGCTTCTACATAATTTTCTGTTACCTTATGTAGAGAAACTTAGTTCCTACATTAAAGACTCATTTGATTTTTTGGAAAAAATATTGAAAAAAATACAATGGAATTCCAACATGTTTTGGATTTCCATAGATGTGTATGTAGTCTCTCTAAAAATATTAAACATGATGATGGTATTGGGGCTTTACAATATTTTCTAGATGGTAGTCCAGTGTCCCATTACATAGTTGAACTTATTCATTTTTGTTTAATTCATAATTATTTTAGTTTTAATGATGTAATTTACCATCAGTTACAAGGCACGGCAATGGGGGCACCTTTTGCCCCCATGTACGCTAATCTTTTTATGGCTAAATTTGAAATGGATTATATTTATAGAAGTAAGTTTGTGCAGGAACATGTTTTATTTTAGGTACATAGATGATATGATTTTTATTTGCAACAGTGGACTGGACAAAGTTCAGTATTTTGTATCGCAGTTGAACAATAATACCCATAATGTTAAATTTGATGGTTTACAATACAGAAAAGATTATTTTTTTGGATGTGCATTTAACTGGTATGGAGGATGGTTTTGTTAGAACCACGGTTCATCGTAAGTATAGAGAATGGTAATCAGTACCTATATGGTACTAGTTGCTATCCTGATCATATCTCTACCATATGGGGAAATGGTGAGACTATCTAGACTTACAGTTGATCTAGAAAACGAAATGCATCAAACATAGTCTGTTTAGACATGAAGGCTATAGTAAAAATTTAATTAGGGAGTCTAATTAAAATAACTGAACCAAATATTTCTTTATACAGTAATAATATGGATGTAAGGAATAGAGACAAATTGAATTGTGAAGAAATGTTTTTTGTGACCACGTACAATATTCTAAGTGGAAAGGTTTGGGAAACAGTTAAGTACTATTGGAAATTTCTTATGGATGATGATGATGATTTGATGAAAACTATTTGTAGCACGCCTTATATTGCATATAAAAGAGGGCAAAATTTAAGAGACAAAGTAGTGAATGCTTAATGTTAAGTTGTCAATCTCACCTTCATTCTTGCTGGATGGGTTCGGAGCCGATCCTCTGCTCCGACTCTGCTTATACCAAAGCTCGAGAGCTATTTTTACCGGCTCGAGGTAACCCTGTATCCCACAATGCTAGGCGCTAACTACCCAGATCTCGTTTGCCGCTTAGCTGCGAGGTTGCGTTTTTGCCGGCTCTTTGGTAAAAATTTTTCAGAAGCATTTTTCTGGTAAGGTTTTTCCTTTTTATTTTCAGGGTTAGTGTACGTTTATTTCCCCTTTACCCGTTCAGAGGAACCCGCCTTATATAGTCCCCTTTTGGGTCTGTTTTGTCTATCCCCTCTGTTCTAACCATTCTTCTCATATTATCAGGCCTTCGGGCCAAGTTTGTACTCTAGTTTTTTGTCTTCAGTTAAAGTGTCAGTTTAATTATTTTAATCTTAGTATTTGGTGTGGTGAAGTGACTGGACTAAGTTTTCTTTAGTGTGTGTGTGTGTGTGTGTGTGTGTGTGTGTGTGTGTGTGTGTGTGTGTGTGTGTGTGTGTGTGTGTTTGTTTTACCACAAGATGTCTAAGGAGTCCAAGGTGTCAGGCTTCAAGAAGTGTGATTCGTGCTGTCAGAAAATGTCTCTGACAGACGGTCACACTTCTTGTGTTTATTGCCTAGGCCCTCTGCACCTACAGGACTCTTGTTCTGACTGCCATGCATTCAGTCCAAGAGTCCTGCAGGAACACAGAAACAAGTTGATTTTGAGAGGCTTGTTGAAGCCCGAAGGTTCCCCGGCCAAGTCCTCGTCGGGCAAACCTTCCAAGCTCACGAAATCGTCGGCTCCGAGTACAGAGCCTCTGACCAGTGGCACTGCTACTGCTTCTGCATCGGCTCCGGCTGGAGCCGAGGCTTCAAGAACTGTCGGCTCCGATAGTTATGTCGGAACAGTCTTCGAGTCGTAAGCACTCCAGGTCCCCTTCTTTGGAGTCTGTCCGTTCGGCTCCGAGATCTCCTTTGCTTTCGGAGCGCAGCCATCGGTCCCATTCCTCTCTGTCTTCCAGGCTTTCGGACCATGACCTTGAGAGGGTGGTTAGCAGACACCTTAAGTCGCAGGCACTGGCCCAGATGCTTCATAGGCCTTCTCAACAGACAGTGGCTATCCCCATTCCATCGTTGATTCCTCCTCCGACTCTTCCTCTGAGTTCGGAGCTGGAGTTTGTGGGAGCCGGGACCGTTGACACGGAGCCGATACCACACATTTTGGCTCCGTCGTCGGCTCTGATTTCTTCCATGGTGCCATCCTTGGAGGGATCCGGGTGCCGTGACTCCCTCGTCAGCTCCGAGGGGACGAGTGGCATCAGACCCTTGTCCGACCTCGTTCTCCCTCTCGGAGCTTCGACACAGGTGAATTCGGCTCCGACATCGGCCTCGGAGCCATCCCTCTCTGTGCCGGAAGTGGTCCTTATCTCTTCGGAGCAGAGACCTACTTCCTTGCCTGATAGGGGTGCTTTCGAGGTCATGAGGAGTGTGCTGGCCCCTGTGCCTGCTCCTCGGTCGGCTCCCTCAGCTCCTCCCACTGTAGTGCCTGCTACAGTCTCTACCCATCCTCTCGACCCTAACCGCAGAGATCCTACGCCTCAGGTGCCCCCATTGGGAGCATCCTCCTCTTCCGAGGCCTCCCCTGATCCATCAGGGGAGCCCCCTCGGAAGAGGAAATGTAAGAGGAAGCATGTGGACTCCCCTGAGTCCGTCACATCTGACACAGACTTGGATGAGTCTGAAGGGTCCCCACGATCCCCCTCTGAGGATGTCTCCTTTTCTGACATCCTTGAGATCCTCAAACAGAGGGGGAACTGGTCTACCCTCAATCCTTCTGAGGATGAGTCTGTCTACCTAGAGGCATTTGGTTCTCGCCCTTCCACCTCCTGGGTGTCTTTGACCCCCTTATGGAAGTGGTGGCCAGGAAGGCATGGACGGCCCTTGACTCGATGGAACCTACCCCACGGAGGCCTTCAAAGTTTATCACAGCCCCTACTGATAAACAGTTTTTGACCAAGGGTGTCCCTGTTGATGCCATGGTGCTGGCAGCAGCCACCAAGAAGGAACTGGCCGATCCTTCAGTACCTGTCCATCCTCCTAGCAAGGATTCTAGGACCATGGATAGGTACGGCAAGTGGATGTTTTCTTCAGCGACCTTTACCATGCGGTCGCTGAATTACTTATGTGATTTCACCCGCCTTCAAAGAGACTTGCTCAAAGAAATGGGTGATACCCTACAGGATCCAACAGCTGCGGGGTCTCAGGACAAAATCAACTCCCAGCTGGCAACCCTAAACTCGATTGTTAACTCCTCCATGCAGCTTATTTCTTATGCGGCCGATAGCGCGAGTAGGGCTTCAGGCACAGGCGTGTCCTTAAGACGTCACGCCTGGATGCGGCTTTGTAACCTTGCTGACCCCTTTAAGGCATCCTTCACCAACTCTCCCTTTGATGGTTCGGCGTTGTTTGGACCTCAGGTGAAGGATACTTTGACCAGATGCGAACAAGAAGGCAAGACCCTCTCTGCCGTGGGAGTCCGTTTTTCCACCCCATCTAGACCATACCCTAAAGGTCAGAAAGGTGGAAAAATGTGGTTCCGCAAACCACAGGGAGTCGCGCCGGATGCACGAGGTGAGTTCCCCTCTAGAGGCGGGGGGGAACAATAACAGATGCCGCCCCAGGGGCAGAGGGGGTCCGCAGAATCAGGGTAGCAGAGAAGCTGTCTCTGACCAACCCTTCCAGCATACCTGAGAAGCAGGCCGACTGTCCACCTTCGGAGGCAGTCGGGGGAAGATTATCACTGTACCCAAAAGCCTGGCTTTCCCTCACCAAAGACAAATGGGTACGGTCGATCATATCCGAGGGTTACAAAATTCCCTTTGTCCACACCCCAAAACAGCCAAAAAGGCCCCTTCCAGATGTTCCACCCGGTCTAAGGGAACAAGCAGTATTAGAAATCTCAAAACTGCTAAGAAAAAGGGCCATCCAACCAGTCCCAGCAGACCAGCAAGGATCCGGAATCTACTCCAAGTTCTTTTTGGTACCAAAAAAGACAGGGGACTGGAGACCAATTTTGGATCTCAGCAGACTAAACAAGTCTGTTCAAAGAACGAAGTTCCGGATGGTCGCGCTACAGTCTATTCTACCCTTTTTGGGCCAGGACCATTGGATGTGCTCTATAGACCTTCAGGATGCGTACTACCACATCAAAATGCACAGGCGCTCCAGGAGGTTTCTCTGCTTCCGGCTGGGGGCCAGTCACTACCAATTCAAGGCCCTGCCCTTTGGTCTCACTACAGCCCCCCGAGTGTTCACCAAATGTATGGCAGTGGTTACGGCTCATCTGAGGCGTCAAGGATTCCAGGTGTTTCCATATCTGGACGACTGGCTCCTTATCGCCACCACCAGGTGTCAACTTATTCAGTCCAGAGATTACACCATTCAGATTTGTGAAGAGCTACGTATCTCCATAAATTTCGAAAAGTCTGCTTTGTCGCCTTGTCAGTCTATTACCTTCATAGGCGCCATATTAGACACAGTCGAACTATCTGCAAAACTAACGGCACAGAGTCTCAGATAATCGCGAACATGTTCATATCCTCCTTCAGAACAACAAAATCCAGGCCAAGTTTGTACTAAAGACTCTAGGTCTCATGGCGGCTGCCATTACGTTACGTTACTTACCTTAGCTTTCTTCCACATGTGACTCCTTCAGTGGATGCTCTTCTCACAGTGGTCCTTCCAGCAGCTTCCGATGTCACACAATATTTTAATAACCCAGGCATGCAAGAAACACCTGTCTTGGTGGATGGTCTCCTTTCAAGTGATTCAGGGCAGACCCTTTGTCTTCCCCCCCCCCCCCGGTTGCTACAGTGACAACGGATGCCTCCCTGATCGGGTGGAGGGGGCATTTTCAGGGCAGGATGGTCCAGGGCACTTGGCAACCTTTCGAATGCCACCTGCACATAAATGTCCTGGAGATGGGAGCAGTGCTTTTAGTGTTGCAAGCCCTTCAGGACTCTTCCCATCGGGACGATTGCAGTTCAGACGGACCATATGTCCGTAGTGTGGTACATCAACAAGCAGGGCGGAACCAAGTCCTATCCCTTATGTCGAGAAGCACTCGGACTTTGGCAGTGGGCGATCTCCTCTCGGCGGTTTCTGATAGCAACGCATATCCCCGGGAATTCCAATGTCATAGCGGACAGGCTGAGCAGAGCCATTCTCATGCCGCACGAGTGGTCTCTCAAGCAGTCAGTAGTGGAGGAAGTTTTCGGAAAATGGGGTCAGCCTTGCTGCGATCTTTTCGCAACACCCCAGAACAGCAAGTGCCACGAATTTTTCACTCTTCCCGGCCGCCACCCCCCCCCCCCAGAGATGCTCTAGTCCACGATTGGCCCCGGGGTCTCCTGTACGCTTTTCCCCCGTTTCCATTAATCACTCAGTTGATTCAGAAAGCTACCGCCTTGAGATCCACAATGATCCTCATTTCTCCGTACTGGCCTCGACAAATCTGGTTTCCGTTCCTGCATCGTTACCTCTTGGAGCAGCCCTGGCAACTGGACCCAGTTCCAGATCTCTTGATCCATCAGTCGGGCAAGCTGCACCAATCCCTCCCCTCTCTCAACCTCACAGCTTGGTTGCTCCACTTCCAACCTTAGCCAGGCTTCCCTTTATCTCCCATTCGGTACGTGACATCATTTTAGCTTCTCACAAATCTTCTACCAGGAGGATTTATGCCAGCAAATGGAAACGTTTTTCCTTCTGGGCAAAATCTAGGAACATAGACCCATTCGTGGCTCCTATCCAATCGGTCCTAGATTTTTTGGCCGAACTTTTTCAATCAGGATCTTCTTCGTCCACTATCAGAGTCCAGTTTGTGGCCATTTCAAATTTTCATGTTGGCCTGTCAGACTCCTCTATTATGTCTCATAAACTTTATATGGCCTTCCTTAAAGGTATCTTTTTACTTGAGCCCCAGGTCAGACATCCCCCACCGCAGTGGGATTTGAATCTAGTTTTAACCTCCTTGATTCTCCCTCCCTTTGAACCTGCGGCTTCCTGTTCTTTGAAGTTACTTTCATGGAAGACTTTGTTTCTAGTAGCCATAACCTCTGCGAGGAGAGTCTCAGAACTTCACGCCCTTTGTGTTCGTTGTCCTTATCTGGTTTTCCATAAAGATAGTGTCCCTCAGAACTAACCCCTCTTTTTTACCCAAGATATCTTCTGAGGCATATCTAAACCAGACTATCGATATCCCAGTTTTCTTCCCCAATTACTCCAACAGAGCAGAACAAAAGTTGCATTTCTTGGATGTTCACCGCCAACTCTGTTACTACCTGGATAGAACCAAGCAATTTAGGAAATCTGAGCAGCTCTTCCTATCTTATGCTGAAGGGATGAAAGGCCTTCCAGTTTCCAAAGTAACCCTTTCTAGATGGTTGGCCTCTGTCATCACTTTCATCTATGAACTGAGGCGTCAAAAGCTTCCTTCAAAACCTAGAGCCCATTCAACTAGAGCCTTAGCTACGTCAATAGCCTTTCAGGACAGGTTGCCTTTAGATTCTATTTGTGCGGTAGCCACATGGGCCTCTCCCCATACCTTTATTTCTCATTACAAATTGGACATGGCCTCCAGAAGCTGAGCTAACTTTGGTTCCACCGTCCTCACGAGTCTGTTCCGATGAGCCACCCAGGGTTGAGGTGCTAGGGATGCGGTCCCATCCAGCAAGAATGAAGGCGAGATTGACAACTTAACATTGAGAAGTTATGTACCTACCATAACATTCCAGGTTAGTTGTCTTTATTTATTTATTGACATTTGTTAACCGGGTTTGTCCAACTGGGCTTGTGGCCCATTTTCAGTGGAGACCTGAGGAGAAAAGCTCCAGTAATACATTTTAAAATGAGTACAATTTTAAACAATGTTGATATAATAGCAGTTATAGCAAAACTATTCACATATGTTAGGTTACATGCATAAAATTAAAGTTGCATTAAAAAGAAGCTAAGTAACAATTTTACATTGATATAGTTCAATAGGTCAACAATAAATATTTTTTGTTTGTATAAAATTGTGCAAATGCATAGTAGACATATTGGAGAGAGAGGTGTAATGCGGTACTAAGTATGGCCTTTTGAGGGTACATAAAGGGAAGGAAGACGAGGGTCATGGCAAGGACAGGTTCTGGAATTGAGAAAATAAGCTTTTAGTTCATTTTTAACGTGTGAGGTGTGGGAGATTGAACGTAAGTCAAGGGAATGTTCCAAGCATGGACAAGGGAGTGTTTGTAGTTTGCCTACTGACCTTTTTGGGTGGTAGATATGAAGTAATTGTTGGTTAGAAGTACGGAGGGTCCGGGATGGGATGTAGATGGAGACTAAGGAAGATAGAGATGGACAGAAGGAGGGTTTATAAAGGAGAGTGCAGCATATGAAATTGATAAGATACCAGAAACTGGAGAAGTTCAAGCCATTGAAGAGAGAAATGCAGTGGTGTGAGTTGTATGGGGAGTTAGTAATGAATCTGGCTATTTTATGGTAAGTCTGTTGCAGTTGATTTAAAGTGGTGGCCTAGATATTGGAAAGAACTGATGATGATGACCTACTACTGTTGAAAGAACTGACACACAGGGACTTGGAGAGCTCACTCGTGTTGGGTTCTTCCAGAAAGTGACCAACACCAGGGAAGCAGCATGTGTGTAAGGTATACATATGGATGGGAATGTTAAGGACTGGATAATTGACAGGCCTGAAGTAAGTGAGAGCAATGAGAAAAAATATGATAAAAATGCAGTATAGACAGCACCAGTATTATTCATAGGTTCATAAGTATTTATTAGGCTAATGACCACAAGGGCCTTTTTAAGCCTAGCCATGCACCCCAAATTTCTGACAAGTTCTGATAATCTTGATAAGTGTAAGAAGGGGCTTGGGAAATGAAACCTTTACAAGCAGGGGCCTGGGAGATTAACCATTTAGAGGTTGACTGTGTCCATTAGACATATGTACCAAACCAGGGATATATTTCTGTTCCCCATCCAGTTGTCCCAGTTGCAGTCGAATTGGGTTAGGGAGGAGCTCTGCTTCACATGGATGGGGAAACCTGTTCCAGATATGGTGTAGTCTGTGATACATATCTGTCTATCCAGCAGGTCCTATTTATATCACAGGCAAGGTTTAAGTCTTTAGAATGGGTAACTCTGTTGCTGTTTATGTTGTGGATATACAGGTGGTCCATCAGAGTGGAGTCTGACAATGCCCTGTGTGGATATACAGGTGCTTGCTCAAGAGTGGAGTCTGACAATGCCCTGTATGCCAGGCATTGACCTCCCATCAAAAGCCTACAAGGATAGGGCCTTGAGGCAGTCTGCATAAGACATTTTACTTACACCCTGTATTCTTTTAGTGAGGAACATCTGTGGATGTTCCAGTTGTTGGATATGCCTGGTTAGGTACAAACCAAAAAAGGCATTGTACTCAATGATAGGACTTATGAATGCCGAAAACAGTGAAACAATGACTTCCTTGAACTTAGATGCCATACCTTTGTTTATAAATGGCTCAACATAGAATGATTTCCTCACTACTGTAGACATGTGATGATCAAGGCTAGATTACTATCTGTGTGTCCCCTAAGTCCCTTACTACTGGGTCAACTCTAAGGGGTGTGTTGTCAATATGATGGTTACCAGAGATGAATGACTTCCCAAAGGATACTATTATGCATTTCTTGGCATTTAGTTTGAAGTCCATGGCTCTGACACCAGTTGTTTGTCTGTCAGCCCCTCCTGGAGAACATTTGTGTCAGTGTGAGATTCAATGACAGCTCCTAATTTGCAATCATCTGCAAATTTAGTCAGTCAGAGACCACTGACGTTGGCCTTGACTTCTGAGAAGTAAATGCCAAAAAGGAGCGGTCCAAGGATTGAGCCCTAACTCTACTTGTGGCTGGCCTCTTTGTAGATGTGGACTCCCCAATTCTAACTTCATGGGTCTTGTCTGTCAGCCAGTTAGCTATCTACTGGGTGGCATACGGGTTTGTACCTAACATCTTGAGTTTGTCAACAATGCCCAAATGGGGTATTGTGTCAAATACCCTGCCCAGGTCAAGGTAGGCAGTGTGAATGATTTTGCCCTCATCCATTGCTTTGCTGACCTTCTCAAAGAAGTCCTCCATATTGAGTAGGCATGATCTGCTCTTAATGAAACCAAACTGTGTTGGGTCCAGTATCTGGAAGTTTACTTATATCTCTGCTGATCATCTCCATGATAATTCTTTTCATGGCTTTACATATAAGATTAGTGAGACTTATGGGTCTTTAGTTTCCAGGGTCTGTAGATGGCCCACCTTTGTGCAGAGGGATGCCTGTTGCCTTTCTCCTTTCATGAGGCACAAAGCCTAATTGGAGGCTACAGTTAAATAGTAATTCCAGAGGCCCTGATAGGTCATGGAGTTGGTATATATAGTTAGAGGGAGTAGGTTTGAAATACTGCATTGTGAGAGACGGGGAAGTGTTGGCTAACTAGTTACTTTCCCTGGTGAAAAAAAATAAACGTTCGCTGAATGAACGTTTGATGGTTAAAGTTCAATGTTTAGCCATTCGATGGAAATGTTATTCAATGGTTAAACATAGACCCTTTTTATATAATCCTGATATGTGCCACAAGCCAACTTTCATTGTTTCCAAACACTTTCAATTTCTTTTAACATTCAGTAATGCCATCATTCAAGTGACTCTACAAAATAACCTTAAATATTTCCAGTAAACAAATACCTTTCTTTAACTCTTTCCCTAATATGGAGCTCTGGAAGTTTGTACTCTAACGTCCAATGTTTGCATCTTAAGCTGTTTGACAAAATAAAGTTATGTCCACAATTTCAAAAGCCAATATCTGTAGAAATATACAAATTACCAAACAAGTGTAAATGGCAAAACTGTTCAGCATAAACAACTCTTTACATTGATCACATTAATTGGATTTTAGTTCTTAAACTAGATTTTACTCAGTAAATATTAACTTGTGGAGTGTTTTATAAACAAATTAAAATATCTCCGTAACCATTCAAGTCATACAAATACTTTTAGCAGAATTTTTGTATCCAGCTGTGAGCTTTCACACGAGAGTATGTATGTAGTTTTGTCTGACACTTGGTTGTTGAGATATTTACAGGAATAATGACATTCTGGCAATACGGAGAGATAGTATATGAATAACATTTAATATCTTTTAAACTGCATTAAACAGAGGTCAAGTAGAAATGACTTTGTGTTGACCATCATGTATGATTTAAAATGATACATTTCAGTAGCTCTTATCTGGCATGGTTTTGAAATTAGTAACATCAATATGAGCAGGGAGTATTAGACTCCTAAAGGCATCAATGGGATGATATCAAAGAAATATCTAGAGGCAGCATTAGAGTTTAATGAGTTAGTTAACTGCAATATGTGGAGCAATCAAGGGAGACAATGAGGCACTTTTTTTTTCCCTAGCCAACCAACTTGCCCAATGGGTCCCCTACCTTTACCTTATTGCCATACTGACCAGTTCAATCCTCTGAGGTGAAAGCCAGGCCCACTCATCCAGGCTGGGCAAGAGTCCTTATTTGTCCTGGCTAGTGCAGGAACCTTATTAACTCATTCATTGTCTGAAGCTAAGAGTTGGGATGCAGGGGGTAGGCCAGTCTACTGATCAGGTAGGCTCCCTCTTATACCTGGCCTAACCTGGCCCTTTGCCATCCAATGGCTGCATATCTTTGCTGCCTAGAATAAAAGAGAGGTTTGCATCTCATTCATGTTCTAGGTGTCTTGGATTTAGGTTATCGCCCATAGTTTAAAGACATAACCAGCACCACCTGCAACACACAATAGTGGTATGTTGCCTGCTTGAATAGGAACTGTATATCCTGGCCTGTGTTGCTAACAATATGTGTATCCACCAACTAGGTAATCCTACAGGAAGCTGCCCTGCATGAAATGCTGGCATGTGTACCAACTATAGGAATCATGGGAAGTACTTGGGTGGCATACAGACACATTTTAGATAAAGCCCTGTACATTGCACACCACGTGTCAGTTGATTGAGTGGAAGCCCCTTCATTTGATATGCCAGTCACCATGTGAAGTAGTCTCTGCATTCATATGGTTGTGAACACAATATTTCCCCTAGGAACTCAGGGAAATGAGCTATGTTGTATAATACCCACATAATGTTGGTTATCCACTCTACTGTCCATGGCAACCACATATGCTCTTTCACATACTATACATCATGTAAAAAAACTGATGAAAAAAGCACGACTGATTCAGTAAAATTCCTAGTATGTCCCCTGTCAGACACTGAAAGTTCCCTACTACAAGAATGGTTAATGCTACACAAACCTGTGTGTTCACAAAGACAGACAGTCCACACATCCCCCTTGATTTCATGTGTGGGTGTCACATGTCTACTAACTCATGTATGGTGTCCCTGTCCACACAGTTGCAGTCAACAATGTCCTAGTCATGAGGTGATAGTATGTTACCCTTGATGAGCCCAGTTGCACTGCAAAGGGCAATGGCATCAACATCACAAGCACTGGCTCTGAGAGAGGCCACTAACATTTGTTTTTCAGTTTTGGCTTTTGTTAGCATATTAGCATGAGTGAAGCTCTCACAGATAGAACTCATAGTGCTGTATTTACATGTCTCTGTATCACTCTGTCATATACTGATTTTATCATTTGCATAGAAATGACTCTCATTTGCATGAAGACGCTAATTTACATTACATAATGCACTATTTCTCTCATAGCATGATCACTCTGCATGTCTTAACTCTTTCCCTCCCCGATACTTTGCCTCATAGTTCACTGTATCACTTAATGCTCTTTACCAGTAGAGTTCTCAGCTGTCCTTATTTTGCAGGACCATTCCTATTTTCAGGCCCAATGTGGATATCCCTATTTTTGCAGGTATATCCCTATTATCCGGCATGATTTTACTCCTTTACACAATTTTCTGAATTCCCCTCGTCACATGTGAATTTTGAAGATGTCTTGTATACAGAAAATCACACTACATGGCCAACTACTAATAGGAACAGTAATTTAAAGAAAGAAGACACGCATCTTACATCTCCCTTTTTCTGAAGTAGAAATAACTCGCCTTATGTGGTAGACTTTTGCAATACAGTTCATTAAGTTCGACAAATATTACACTGTCTTTTTGATCATGTTAATCCAAGAATGTTCCCCAGTAGGCAAACAGTCCCCGTTGTAAAATGTAGGCCCGCCCTCCAACCCCCTAGCCTGGACAGACCGATAGGATCCTACGGGGCCATCTTTTTTGCCTAGTATGGTCTCCAGTGGTTATCCTTTTCTTGGGATGGCTATCTATATGGGTATGCCTCTCTCTCCTTTGTTCTGGGGTCAGAACTGCTATAGTGTTAGCTATCAAACGAGATCTGGGTAGTTAGCGCCTAGCATTGTGGGATACAGGGTTACCTCGAGCCAGTAAAAATAGCTCTCGAGCTTTGGTATAAGCCAAGTCGGAGCCAAGGATCGGCTCCGAACCCATCCAGCAACAAAGAAGGCAAGAAGAAGACAACTAACATGGAACGTTATGGTAGGTACATAACTTCTCATTTCATCTTACCTACAGAAAATGTTTCTATATCTTTAAGGTGTAAAGGTACTGTGCCCTGTAATAATTGTAACATATGCTGTTATGTTGTGGCTAATTTTGGTAAGATTAATGGAAAAATATTTGTATCCAATACTAGTTTTTCTTTTGATACTATGTGGTGTATTGTCTAAGGTGTCCCTGCAACCTGTTCTATATTGGAGAGACTAAAAAGAAATTTAGAACTGGGTTGCAGGAATATATTGGAGAGACATTAAAAAGTGTAAATTGGAAAGTCCTATAGCATTATACTTCGTGCAGAAACATCAGGGTGATTGTGGTCTGTTACAAGCAATAATTTTAGAAAAAGTTATAGTAAGGAAGGGAGATGAAGGATTGATTAAAATATATTAACATACAAAGAAACTGTGTTTATTTTAAAATTTGATACTCTTACACCAAGGGGGTTGAATAAGGAAATTAGCTGGAAATGTTTGCTTTTAATTGATGTAATTGTTTTATTACTTGAGTGTTTTATTGTTTCTTTGTTTGTCAAGGGGTATATATACAGGGAAAGGTTTCATTAAAAAATGTACTCTTTGAAGGCTATGGTAGCCGAGGCGCTAAGTGCAATAAAAATCGTGGATCTAGTTCCTGTTTGCTTCCTGAATCGTTGGTTTGCTGTGTTGGTGGTTGCTGTTATTCCGTGACCTAGGCTGCTCAGTAAATAGCTTAACCAATTGAATGCAGACAAATAGTAAAGGTGACAAAGAATTGTCCTGAAATAGTCCATACTGGATCTCTCACACCCTAGATAGCAAATTTTTATTTTGTTTATCATATGGGGATCTCTCACACCCTAGATAGCAACTTTTTATTTTGTTTTTCATATGGTTCAGCTACAAAGTGGCTTGCCAGTTCTTCGTAGTAACTACAATAAAATTTACCGATGTGTGATGGTCTTGTACATCTCTAAGCAGTCTAGAATACAGGAGTGAGGAATATTAACAAATGCTTTTTTGTAGTCTGTCCACGCCATATCAAGATTTGTGAACTTTTTCCCTGGTGTGGCCTGGGTTATGAGCTGAAAAGTGTTTGTGTGAATCATTTTTCCTTACCTGGTTAACAAATCATCTTTTAATGTGCTACATGTGTAACCTGAGCTATTCTGCTAGTCTTCATAACTATAGATTTAGTTTCATCTGAATGAGATGATGATGTACGTTTTTATTTTTTTTTACTTTGTTCCTCCTGACTCCCAATGTTGTAAGACGGGGGAAGGAAATGAGAATTGCTGAATGTTGATTGTCAATCTCTGGGAGTAAGGAGATTTTTTTTGAGGTCTCTAACCTCTCCCTTTTGGCTGGAAAGGATGATATAATGCCTGCTACACTGGATCCACTGTGAGTATATACTTTGCATGTCTGCAGATGTCCTTCAAGGATGCATCTGCAGTCATAACATATGGGTTGTCCTGCCTCAGGCAGCCCTTCGGTCGGCCGGATTCAAACGTCTGGGTCTGGCCTCTGCTGATGTCGCATTTTCCCCGACGTCAGAGCGTCTGGGGTATAAAAGCATCAGCCGACGCCATTTTCCTCAGTCTTTCTTGCCGCGCGGTGCCCGAAGCAGAAGCTGTTCGCAAGTGCCGGTCGGTCAGATCCAGTGAATTCAGCTACCGAAGACTTCGAAAAAAGCTAAGTACCCCGTTGGGGACTCTTTCTTGCCTCAGCCGATGTCAGACAAAGTAAATAATTGTTTAACTTGTGGGAAACAAATACCTCATAAGGATTTCCATTCCTACTGCCTTCCTTGCTTAGGCCCAGACCACGACATATCGGCCTGTTTAGCCTGTGCTTCCTTCAACCGACGAACTCTTAGACGTCGGTCGGAGTTTGCAGAGGAATTTTTTGGAGCTGCTTTCGCTTATAAAATGCCGTCGGAGACTCTGACTTCGCATATGGTCAAAAAACGCAAGGAAAAGGACCGACACTCGCGGCCCGCGGTTTCGGCTGAAACCACGGCTAGGCCTACCGCGAGTGCCTCAGTTTCGGCCGAAACAGAGTCCTTGGAGATTCCTTCTTCCGAAACCATACTTCCGACCACCGAGGCCCGAGAGGCCCCGGCTGAGTCGGCTTCAGAACTTCCTACCAAAACCAGTGTTCAGGAAATGTCCGACACCATACCTTTGGACATTTCTCCTCCTGCACGTGGGGCAGCTAGGCCCCCTGCTTCCATGTCCATTAAGGCCTTTTCAAGGGCTAAAGCTGCCAAACTTTCTAAAGCTTTGCCTGCCAAATCTACCTCCCAGAGGCCTTCCTCTAGTTCACAGATCCTCGGCCTTGCTGAGGACCTTATTTCCTTAATTAGGGGTTCACAACCTCACCCAGACAGGGCCTCTCAACCTCCTCCAGACAAAAGGCCCAGGACTGACCCCTCTGATCCACACTCCTCAGATGATTCCACGGATGGATCTGAGTTGTCAGACCACCAGGAAGGGGTTTACTCGCCTTATGAGGATTCAGATGCAGAGGAATCTATCCCTTCGGCCACCCCTCCTGAAGAGTTTTCCTTTGGTGAGACTCTACACTCCATGAGAGAGCATTTTCAATGGCAAGGTCAGGATTTCTCTGATTCTAGAAAAGATTAAGGACCTTTTGCATTTGCCTCAGCATAGGCCCTTAGCTATACCTCCTGTTCTGAATGTAATTGATGATGTGTACAATGATGTCAGTACAGCCCCTGATACTCTCCCTCCGGCCCCTGCCAAACCTGACAGATACTACAGGGTCCCGGATTCTCATTTCCATTTGTATAAAGCCCATTCTGCAGACCCAGAAACTATTTCTCAGGGCCCTAAAGGGGTTGCAGCCGCTACTGCCAAAAATCCTCTACCCTCTGAAAGAGAGTCTAGAGCTTTAGAGAGATGGGGAAAGAAGATGTATACTTCTGCAACTCTTTCTGTCAGGGCATTAAACTGTCAATTTCATATGATACAGTACCAAGAGTATTTCTTAGATGAACTGAATAAGAAACTTTCTTCTCCTGAACCCCTAGACTGTAAATCCCTTCAGGATTTGGTACACAACTCTCAACAGGTTAGTAATCATTTCTTAAAATGTGGCTATGATGCACTGGAGGCTTCATTTAGATCAGCTATGACTGGGGCAGTTATTCGTAGGCATGCCTGGCTGAAGGAGCAATCTTTGCCAGACCATGTCAAAGCTAAACTCCTGGATGCTCCAATGGAGAAACAAAATTTATTTGGCTCCTCTGCTCAGGAGATCTAAAAAAGGTTGAAGAAAAGGCAAAATCTGTGCAAACAGTTAAAGATTTCCTGCAAGTTCAACCACCGAGATTCAGCAGAAACTGGCCTACTAAGAATTGGTCTTTTCCAGACTCGGACAGAGCCCAGAGAGGCAGGAACAGGCGCCCTAGAGGCAGAGGTCAATCGAAGGGCTCCTACAGAGGCCGTCAGTGGCAGCCTGCCAACCAGAGGAGTAGTGCAACAACAACCACCACTACACCAGGACAGGCTCAATGACTTAACTCTGATTCCGCCTACCAGGGATCAACTGGAAGCAACCTTTGGCGGAAAGCTGGCCTTATTCTCGAAAAACTGGCATTATATTACAAAGGATACATGGACACTGCAAATAATAGACAAAGGATACAGGTTCCACTTCCACACTTTGCCGAAAAGAAGCAGAATGCCAAACCTTCCACCAAATCAGAGGGCAGAGGCTTTAAGACAAATCAGCAATTTACTTCAGATGAAAGCTATAGAAAAGGTACCATGTTCAGAACAAGGCCAAGGATTTTACTCCAGACTATTCCTTGTACCAAGAAAAGAAAATCAATGGAGGCCTATTCTCGACCTGTCCGCACTGAACACTTATCTCATTGTGCCAAAATTCAAAATGCTGACCCTACAGCAACTTCTCCCATGTTGGGCAAGGAGTCTTGGCTGGTGACTCTAGATCTCAAGGAGGCATACCTGCACGTCCCTATTCGACCAAGTTGCAGAAGACACCTCAGATTTCTTGCAGGATCAGAGCATTATCAATTCTCAGCATTGCCCTTTGGCTTATCTACTGCGCCCAGAGTATTCACGAAATGCCTGGCATCAGTAATTGCACATTGCAGACTACAGGGAATTCAAATTTACCCATACCTGGACGACTGCCTAATACAAGCGGACAACAAGAAAAATTTGATAAAGGACTTGACCTATACCATACACCTGCTACAGACCTTGGGATACACAGTCAACATCCAAAAGTCAAGACTAGTACCATCCCAAAGGATAACCTTTTTGGGTGCAGATCTGGGCACAACCACCCAAATGGCCTTTCTCACAGAAGAAAAACAAAAACAACTTCCAGATTACTTCATGATTCTGACAAGACAAACTCAGCTTACTGCAAGGAAAATTCTGCAGGCCCTGGGTTACATGGCATCCTGCATAATTCTAATACCGCATGCCAGGCTGCATATGAGGAAATTACAATGGTACCTAAGGAATGTATGGTCTCAACACAGTCACAGTTTAGAAACCATGATACCAATCATTCCATGCCTTCAAAAGGAATTCCTGTGGTGGGCTCAGGCATGCCAGTCAAACAGAGGGTTGCCTTTCAACAAACCAAAAACAAGACAGACCATCACCATGGACGCCTCAGACCGAGGATGGGGAGCACACATGGAGGGCAAATGTATCCAAGGCCTATGGCCTCAAGGACAGCTAAGCATGCACATAAACTAAAAGGAAATGCTGGCAGTGAGGCATGCAATCGAGGCATTCAAACCCTTCCTCCAACAAGGACACCTGTTAATAAGGACAGACAACACCACGGTCATGTGGTACATAAACAGGGAGGCACACATTCTTACCCTCTATGCCGGATGGCTATGAATCTGTGGGAACTATGCCTGAATCTCAATATCCAACTACAGTCCCAATTAGTGCCAGGGAAAGAAAATGCACTGGCGGACAGCTTAAGCAGAACTACCATGGATGCACACGAATGGATGCTGCACCCAGACATCTTCCAATTCATAGCAAAGACATGGGGAATGCCGGAGATAGATCTGTTCGCCTCCCCACTCAACCATCAACTGAAGACATTCTGCTCAAGGACATACCACCCACAAGCTTGGAGGGTGGACTCTCTCTCTTTCAGCTGGAAAGCCCTAACAGTATATGCCTTCCCACCTCTCCCATTGCTGTACAGGGTTCTACTGAAGATCAGGGAGGAACAGCCAAAAGTGATACTAATAGCTCCGGACTGGCCAAGACAACACTGGTATCCATTATTGAGAAGCATGTCTCAGGCAAAATCATGGCCTCTCCCCCTATGGCCTCTTCTTCTGACGCAGAACAATTTCAAGACCCTGCATCCCAACTTGAAAACATTGCAGCTAACTGCCTGGAAAATTCCTTAAATCCCAATCAAACTGTTTTATCTCAGAGGGTGAAGGACATTATCCTGGAGGCTCGCAGGCCTTCCACAAGGAAGACATACTCAGCTAAATGGAAGAGATTTCTCATTTGGAGCACATCAAAAGGCTCAGATGTCACAGTGGCAAACATAACACATATCCTAGAATACTTAGCAGAATTGTTCCACAATGGCCTGTCCTATTCTTCCATTGAGATTCATGCTTCAGCAATTTCAGCAGAATACAATGTGGATCCACCTATCTTCTCACACCCTCTCCTCAGACAATTTCTGAGAGGGATCAAAATATTAAACCTCCAAGAAGACCCCTCTACCTGCCTGGGATCTCAACTTTGTGCTGGAGAAACTGACACTACCTCCTTTTGAACCAGCAGCATCAGCGGATCTACAGTTTCTATCTTGGAAAACTGCATTCCTTCTGGCAATCACTTCAGCAAGAAGAGTATCTGAGTTACAAGCATTAATGGCAGTGCAGCCTTTTCTTATTTTCCACCAGGACAGGGTGTCACTAAGAACCAATCCTACTTTTATGCCAAAGGTGGTATCTAGGGTATCCTTGAACCAAGCTATTCACTTGCCTACGTTCTTCCCTAATCCACAGAATAGAGGGGAGAAACTTTTGCACACCCTGGATATACACAGACAACTACGCTACTACTTGGACAGAACAGAAACTAGCAGAAAAACTGACCAACTTTTTGTAGCATATGCAACTGGGGTGCAAGGAAGAGCAATTTCCAAACAGACAATTTCAAAATGGATAGGAAATTGCATTTGATTTTGCTACTCCTTTCATGGAAAGACAGTTCCTGAAAACATCAGGCCTCACTCCACAAGGGCCACGGCCACCACTACAGCCTTCCTACGAGGGGTGGCTACCAAGGACATTTTAGAAGCTGCTACTTGGAGCTCCGTGCATACATTTGCCAAGCATTACAATCTACCTTTATACTCTAGATCCAGAGCAGGGTTTGCAACTGCAGTCCTGCAGGGGATCTTAACTACACCATCCTTTTCTTAGTACCTCCTCCCCCAGATTGGCTATGGTATTCTACCCATATGTTATGACTGCAGATGCATCCTTGAAGGGACATAGTACAGTTTTGTACCTACCATAAATGTAGATGTCCGATAGGTATGCATCTGCAATCAGGATTACCCTCCCTCCTTCCCCTCTGTGGTATTCCTAGGGTACTTACCCCTCTTTTAGCTAGCTGGGGGAATCTGTTATGGTGTATTTGTTTGTTTATACATGTATATAATTTGCAAATGTTTGGAACTTTTCAACATTTATCCAAATTTAGCCTTCCTAGAGGGCACCTGGCATCTGGGGCAAGAAAAACTGAGGAAAATGGCGTCGGCTGATGCTTTTATACCCCAGACGCTCTGACGTCGGGGAAAGTGCAACATCAGCCGAGGCCAGACCCAGACTTTGGAATCCGGCCGACCGAAGGGCTGCCTGAGGCAGGACAACCCATATGTTATGACTGCAGATGCATACCTATCGGACATCTACATTTATGGTAGGTACAAAACTGTACTTTCCATTTACTGTGCGTGTGCACTTATTGTTGAGTCCTAATTGCAAGTGTCTAGGTCTTCCTCCAGGTGAGGCACTTGCAACAGAGCTCTGCCAACGCCATCTTCTGAATTGAGCAAACCTGCATTGGCTGCTTACTCCCATTCCTCCAAGTACATATAATTTTGGGATGCTTATTATGCTTGGGGCATTTGGGGAATAATCTGGGCCAAAATGTCTATACCTGCTGAAGCCAGCTGCTTGTGTGCCTTTGATAAGCTGCAGAGGCATTTCACTTCTCCAGCCCTTAAGATTTTGTAAGGTTGGAAGCTACTTATGTAATTTGTAGAAAGCTACATGTTGCATTTTCAAGTGTATTACCCTAGCACAAGTTTTTTTTTTGTCGTGGCTGGGTAGTTTGCACTCTCCTTTTTCCCCACACACACACTGTTTCTGGCACTTGGGGAGGACCTATGGGAGATGTCTGTACTGCGTTTTCACTAGTGGAACTGTGTAAGTGTAGACTTGTGTGCAGCTGATTGATCTTGAAGAATTGTCATGTGGTCTTTCTCAGGCATTCACAGTGCTGTTTTTCAGAAGGGATCTCCATGATATTGGACACTGTGTCCATTTTAGTCCAACAGTATCGGGGAAGATGGGTGGCTGGGTATGACAGAGATAATGCATGCTGGATAACAGGACCCTCTGGGTTTTTTGGCCATGTCCTCAGGACAGGTGTTGACAGGCATGTACACTATACTGTACCAAATTGCATGTGTTTTGCTGCCACTGCAAAATTACAGAAATGGTGCACATACAGTGAACCTTGTAACTTGCTAAATTTTGCAGAATTTGTTCAGGACTGCCTCAACATTTCCCATCTGTCTGGCTAACTGGTAGGGTGGTAGAACAATGCAAGAATTACTGCTGTAAAAT
Source organism: Protopterus annectens (assembly GCF_019279795.1). Classification (NCBI taxonomy): domain Eukaryota; kingdom Metazoa; phylum Chordata; order Ceratodontiformes; family Protopteridae; genus Protopterus; species Protopterus annectens. The sequence continues at coordinate 590,335,747 of NC_056750.1, forward strand.
AAACTTGTCAAGTCTCATGGTGCCACATTTACTGACATTAAAGTTAGGTTCTTATTACTGCATCTAGTATGTATGTTCTGTAGACACCTTGGAGAACTTCAGCATTTTTGCAGAATGATTATGCTTGTGCATACCTCTCATCCTCTAAATATTTAAAAGTTAGTGTGCTGGCCTTTAAAAATATATATATATAAATGAAGGCCCAAAAGAGGAGTAATTTCTTAAGTTTTAATAGTAGGCTTTACGATACTAGAGCTAATATAGTCAGTGATAAGAAGTCTATGTATAGACTTATTTTCATAATTATGTATATGCAATTAAACATGGTAGAGGCAAGGCGAACCCAAGGCCAAAAGTCGGTGTTACACCTGAATCACAACAGTTTAGTGGTATGCATCTGTGAAGTCACTGTGTGATCTTTTCTCTTTTGCAGTGGGAGCTGATATGGCTTGTTTTGAGTTTGTAAATTGCTAGCTACACCACTAGGTCTCCAGGTGGTGGTGAAATGTTTTTGGTCTTTACAGTGGTATCTTGGGACTGTTGGAAAAATGGAAATGCTTCACTTAATAGCTTCAGGACAGCTGCTGGAGTCCTGCTGTGTTTATACCAGTGGTGTGTCTGGAGCTGATGACCCCTCCCTGCTTGCTGAGGCTAGTTGATATCTGGGTAAACAGACAACAAAGAAGCTTACTCTCTCTTTGTTTTACAGATAAATACTGGGATAAAGGTTTTGGTCCAATCTTCTTTTACACTGGAAATGAAGGAGACATTTGGGTCTTTGCAGAGAACTCTGGATTCATTGTGGAACTTGCAGCAGAACAGCAGGCACTGATCATCTTCGCTGAACATGTAAGAGAAATGACTGCACTGTAGGCTGCTGATAGAAAAATGTACAAGTTCTTAAAGTTCAGGCATGCATACAGGCAATGTGCCACTACTTAGAAGCTATTTTAACATATTGGCAACTCTGGTCCATTTTCATGTTATAGCAATCTTTATTAAAAAGTAGGGGAAGCCACATCAAGGAGTAGACCCGTAACAAGCAGTGTACCCCAGGGATCGGTCTTGGGCCTCTCTTGTTTGGGATATACATTTCTGAGGTACAGGCCAAAACCAGTGGATTATGGCTGACTAGGTTTTCAGATGACTGCAAGCTGCGCACTGTCATCAATTCCCCAAGTGATGTGGACATCCTGCAAGTGTGTCTCATGCAAACAAATGATTTTTGTGAGAAACATAGCCTCAAACTGAATGCCAAAAAATACTGAATGCCAAAAAATGCATCATCCCCTTTGAGGAAAGTGAAGTCCCCATAAATGATCACATTAATAACAAAGTCCTAAGCATGCAATGAGTCGTGAGAGACTTAGGCACCCAGGTTGATGACCAACTGAATTTTGACCACCATACTGCCTCCGTTGTATGGAAAGCTTTCTACATAGCTCACCTCATTAGTAAGAGTATCTCATCCAAGGACAGGGCGGTCATAACATCCCTGTATTCTTCCCTTATAAGACCAATTATTGAGTGCAATGCCCCTTTTGGCATATAATTCACAAAAAGCACATGCAGCAGCTGGAGACACCATAGAGGTTCCTCACCAGGGGAATCCAGGGCCTCAAACATCTACCCTGCACAGAAAGCCCTGTCCCTCTACTCAGTCTCCAACTTCTTAAAGGTAACCTCTGTCTGGCTGGCATGCAAAGCAATCTCCGACCCTCCCTTGATGGGACTGCTGCATATCCGCAAGTCAGGCTCCACTCGAGTAACCCGCATGCCCAACCTCAACCTGGTGTGTGACATCAATAGGACTTAACGGGACAGATTTGTGTCCCAGAGACAACTCTTATTTAATAGACTCCCTGGATAACCGGATGGGGAGCAGAAAATACACCCCTTTTTAAGTTTAAGGAATTTACATAGGATCCCTATTCTCCTTCCATAGAGGAAGGAGTATAAAAGATAGAATAGTTCATAGCAAATTTCCAGCCCTCATTAATAAAATGAGTAAAGCCTTTATACAGATAGGCACATTTCCTTGTGGTAAATGTATTGCTTGTAAGTTTATAGATAGGGCTTTTGACAGAATGAATGTGCACTATTTTAATTTGAATGGCAGATTTTGTTGTGATACAGAATGTATTGTATACGCTTTAAAATGTCCTTGTAATATGTTTTATATTGGGGAGAGCAAAGGGGCTTTCAAGTTGAGGTTACAAGAGCATGTTAGACTCACAAAAAATAGTAAGCTTGAAAGTCCTCTTGCAAAGCATTTTATACAGTATCATAATGCGAACCCAGCCGGATTACAGGGTACAATTTTGGAAAAAATTGTTCAAACGGGTATACATACAGAAGTGAAGAAAAAGCTCTCATATAAGGAAACTATTTTTATCCTTAAGTATGGTACCCTGACCCCTGCTGGTATGAATATAATTGTAAGTGGAAGGTTTTTAATATAACTTTATTGAAAAATTGTTTAATGGAGTTTAATTACGTATTTAAGAATGGTATATAAAAGGCTTGTCTGTTAGTGTGATTTTAACTCCTTTGAAGGCATTCATGCCAAGGAGCTGGAGGTGTTTTAATAAGTCATTTTCAGTTCTTTTGGGTGATGTTTTTTGTTTTATTTATTATCTAAGCTTCTTTATATTGATCACTACTGCAGTAGCCTAAGCTATACGGGTCATATCCTACATAGATTATAACAACTGGTCAGCTTCCAAAGATTCAGCACACCTTCCATGTGCCCAAATCACTGGACAGCTTGAGCTGAGCTGACTAAAAAGACAGGCTTGTGAATCGAGCCCTTCAGAGCTTTCTTGCTGCTGAAGAGTATGCTCCTGTCCAGACTTGAGGGATTGATGGTTAGCTTGTGCCGTTTCATTTCTGGGCAGAAAAATTCCCTTTGGGGAAGAACCTTCCACATATTATTTTTGATGTTTAATATTACTTTCCTGTATAGGAAATACTTTTTAATCTAGGAACATGTTTTTGACTGTCACGTGACTTTGCTATACTTTTAAAGGGAGTGCACTTTTGTGTTTGGCAGTTTAAAAGTTGATTCAAATATTGTATAACCTTTTTTTCGTTGGAGAACTGTATTTAAATTACTTTTTGTGACTAGTACAGTATACAAGTGCTTTTTACTTAGTTTTTGCTGGGAAAAGTGACTTTATGCTACTGACATTTTACTGGCTTGTGCTCACTAGTTTACCTGGGAAAGGGGCACCATTTTCGGCTTGACTGTGGAACAAACCACCAGTCCTAAGGTTGGTCCTTCCAGCCACAAAAATAAAAAAGTTAACTAAACAGCCTTTGCCACCATAGCATTCTAGCAGTTTGCCTCAGCCATAGGTGGATGACTCTGCTGTGGCCAAAGATGGTTGCTGAGACCACTCATTTTTCCCCATATTCCTGTGGTGTTGCCCATAGAGGCACTATGGACTAGGGTTGGCTACATCTTCTGTGGTAGTTGGGGTCCCCTTAGTGGGCAAAAGAGAACCACTTTTATTGGTGTTAGTAGAAGGAGTAGGGAAGGTGCCATTGCCTGACCAGAATGTTGTGCCCATCTCTAGAGAAGCTATTGCTGCCATTAAAATCATTTTTGCCTTTATTTTCTTGTCAAAAATAAACAGGAAGTTAAATATCTTCTCCTGCTCCAGTTTCACTGGACAGGAGTAATTTGTCAAGTCTGTCTCAGAGTATTCTGTAAGTGTTTGTTCTTGTTTAAAAAAAAATCATCTTTTTTTGAAGATTCAGTAATTTGAATCTAGAGAGGAATGTCATAGGACAGTTATTTTTTTTTTCTCCTCAAAATTCTGATTCAGACACAGAGCATATTATCTGAATTTCCCCTTCTATGATTTTCTTTCTCTGAGGCTATTTCCAGAATGTGCCAGTGGTTTCAGTGGGAAAGCATGGAGGTTTCTCAGTCCCTCAGAAAATACTATGAGGTGTTACAACTGGCATTCCAAGAACCTCCTCCCATCCCCTCAGTGTTACTAACATTGGAGGATATATTTGTCACAGCCTGTGGTTTCCCTGATAGCCAGTCTCTTACACCTAAGAAGGCAGATTGAATATACAAAGTTCCTCAGTTTTCTATATACTCTTCTCCGAGTCAATTCAGCTGCTGCGTAGCATTGTGTTAACTATACTCCTACCCCTTGTGAAAAGGATAGTAAAGCAATTGATAAGTTTTGGGAAAAAATGTATGCTTCTACAACTTTAATTTTTAGAATTTTGAATTTTCAGGTTCATGTGTTAGGTTATTCTGACTACTTGCGAAAGTGGAAAGAGAGTCATCTGCAGTATGAAGAAAAATTGGCTTTGTTTTTTAGTTTGTTTTATTTCTCCGGTCACTACTTATTGTTTAAAATATGCCTCTGTTACTGTGCTGAGGAGATTTGCCTGGCTGCATTCTCAAAATCTTCCAGAGAATATAAAAATGAGATTTTAAATTCACCTTTGGGTAGAAATTCTTAATCTGATGTCAATTTTCATTAATTCCTGAACATGTGGGTTCAGATAAGATCCTCTGATCTGACTCTGCCACTTTTTTTTTTTTTATATACAGTTCGTGGCTACTGCAAATTCTGAAGCTCCTCCCTTACCCATAATGCTGTAGTTCCCCTCCATACTCTAGATCTTATTCGCTGTCTTTGTGTAAGGACATGGTCACTGTCGGCTCTCAAGCATTTAGTGAGCTACAAAAGATTTTCTTAGTGTTGTCTTTCTAGTATATTTTTGGTTTATATTTTGTATCTTCATATATCCTCCCTTATCCCTATATGTTTTTTTCCTGCATATCTTGATACCATTCCTGCTAGTTTTTTTTTTCCTCAGCTGTACTTTATACCGTTATGGTGATCCTTTCTTCTATTGTTGGTAATTTTTCCTTTTCTTTTTTTCCTACTAAAAAATAATTTTCTGCCTTATTCTTTGCTGTTTCGTAGTAGTATGGCTGAAAATCCTTCAGGATTCAAAAAGCGTAAAGAGTGTGGGCACAAGATCCATTTGTCTTATGCCCACAGCTCTTGTGTCTATTGTTAGAGTCCTGCCCATTTGAAAATCTCTTGCGAGATACCTGTCTTTTTTAATCCAAGGACTTTAGTCAATAAAATAGAATGATTTTGAAGGGAATTCTCTCTACTACTATTTCAGAGTCACTGGCTGGAGCACAACCCTACAAGGCAGGCCAGAAAGCATTGAGAAAACGACTTTATGAACCATCTGGATCTTTCACTGCTGCTTTGGACCTAAATAAGGAGCTGGCCCAGAAGATTTCGAAATGGTCGAATTCAAAGACCAAATCCTTATATTTGACTGCTTCAGATACAATGTCTGGTTCATGGAATCCAGTCCTCTCGAAGCCAAAACCAGTCCCTTGGACCCATTATGCTTCCTCTCTGGACCTAGTCTCCTCTCTGCAATCTTACCCCTTTAGAGAAGAGCTGACATTGTAGATCGTATTCCAGGAGTCTTACAGAGGCAGATGTGGCTAGGATTAGGAGGAAGTTTCTCTCTGCACAGATAGATGGGAATTGTTTAGTTTGTTCTATTTCTCAGGTCACTACTTATGGTCAGGAGAGCTTCACCAGTATTACTCCATCCATCTTGGCTCTTTCTCCGATCTGTTCCTTGGTTTTGGAACCATTGGATCCAAGTCTTCCAGGACTGTCTGTATTGGATCCAGGTCTTCCGGGACTGACTGTATTGGATCTGAAGATGGTTGAATCTTTGGATCTGATATCTTCTCTGAGTGGACCAGCTGTGGATGTGTTGGCTCAGAGTTGCTAGAGTCGACTCCAAAGCTGTTGGCGCCTTCTCTGCCCCTTTGGGGCTTTGGCATTAGAATGTGCTGCTTCAACTTCTGCTTCGGGTGGGCTGCCTTCTGGTCAGAGGGAGCCGATAGTCCAGAAGCATGTCTTCTCGGGTCCATCAGCTCCCTTCTCCCCGGGGCATTCCACTTTTGAGGGTAGTAGAGAGAGAGAGTATTCTCTTCTTGAATTCAGACAGTTCTACCCACCTTGGATCTTCCATCTGCTTCCCAGATGTCTTTGTGCCATGAGCCCTCATCACTCTACCCCACAGGGTCAGCAAGCCCAAAGTCTCCAGGCCACCTAACAGGGTATCCTTATATATTCTGATGCTTATCTCGAGCACCCTACTAAGGAAGTCCGTAAGAAGAGAAGGTGCAAGAGGAGGCACTGGGACTCCCCTTGGAAGCCAATCATAGAAGATACTGATTTTAGTGTAGAGGAAAGGTCCCAAGATCACCACCTGATGATGTCTCCTTTGGAAACATTCTGGAGGTTAAGAAAAGGGGTGGTTGGTGTATTGATAACCCTTCCCAAGAGGAATCTGTTTTTCTGGAGGTATTTGGGTCTGGCCCATCTACTTCCTGTGTGAATCTGCCTGTTGACAACCTCTTTGAGTTGATCTCTTGGGAGTGGAAGGAACCAGATTCTGTTGATCTGATCCCCAAGACACCAGAAGGGATCCTGGCACCACCAAAGGGAAAAGACTTTTGGGGCAAGAGAGTAGCAGTAGATGCTATGGTCATAGTGGCAGCCACAAAGAAAGAACGAGCAGAAGCCACAAAGAAAGAACCAGTGGAGCAGAGCATCTGTTCATCCTCCTAACAAGGAGTCTAGGGTGACTGACACATTTGGGAAGTGTGTTTATGCTTCAGTGACTTTCGCACTTAGATCGCTGAACTATTTTGGTGCAGTTCACCAGACTATTTGATTAAAGAACTCTCCAAATCCACATCAAGAGGTACTGACAGCCTCCCATAGAAGGTTGTAGTTTTTGAGAGGTTTTTTTAGCCTGGTTACGGTTTGGGGGGGGGTTGGACGGGATAGACGCTTCGAATGAGAGACCGATGGTCTGAACTCACCAGGGAAGAACTTACTATGGAGTGGTGCAGCAGTCACCCATGTTGGTGAGAACCAAGTCTAGAATGCTATCTCCCCTTGTGGAGGGATGAGACAAGCTGGTCTAGTGTGTTCGAACTGATTAACTATTTCTACTCTAATGCACTTGCCAATTATTTCTTGATTTCATCTGGTTTGTAGTGGGATAGTTGAAGTCACCAAAAATCAGGGTGTTAGCAAATACCTTGATGGACTCAAGTCGGTCCAGCTAGGAGGAGTTGGTGTCCTGAGTCATGGAGTCTATAGCTGACTATAACTTGGATGGGTGTCTTGGCAATTGTCAATTGCACCTGAAGAAATTTTAGTGCATCATGCTGGCCAACCAGTATAGGGATGTGCTTGCCTTTAATGAAAATAGAAACTCTACCATCCTTAGTCTTCCCGACCTCATTTTGGGATTGGAATGTGTGAAATGAGGTATAGCCTGGTAAAGCAGGGGTGCTCTCTGCAGCCTTGAACCAAGTTTCCGTGACTGCACAGATGTCAGCATCGTCCAGTGTTAGGAGAGCTTCCAGTGAGTGCATTTTCAGGTTAAGGCTCCTAACGTTAAGCAGCATGACCTTCAATTTGCTTTTTGACAAATTTTATGCTGGAATATTTGTCTGTGTGACATTGCCTAAAAAAGGCACAATGGGGGAGGCAAGAGCCTTGGCCAGAATCCTGAATCCCAGGGGTGACAAGTGGAGGCCATCTGTGGCAAAGCATCAAGGTCTGTATACCATGTCATCCCAGGCAGATACTGGATCCATTTGGAATGACACCAAAAACTAAGCCAATTGTAGAAGTCTATTTTTTGTTGGTATTGTGGTATCATTCTTGGTGAAGGTAGAATGGTGCTTAGGGCTAGAGTCACGCCTGTCTGGGACACCTACTCTGATAGCTGAATCATGTCTCTCTCCATATAGTCCAGAGAGGTACGTCTCAAGTCATTCATACCAACATGAACATTGACAGAGTCCTACTTGTACATGTTGGGGAGAGACTTAAGTGCTTGTGTGATATGACAGATTCTGGCACCTGACAGACAACTGACCATGATCATTTCCTTGTCGAGCCTGGTGAGGGGGACATCGGTGTTTCTCACAATTGAGTTGCCAATGACTAGTATGTTTGGTTTAATGTTGTGCTTTATAGCCTGTATGAGTTTGTTATGCCTTATGGGCTGTATTTGTGAGACACTGGTGTGCTGTCTTTGATGATGTCCTTCATGGATGCATCTGCAGTCATAACAACTGGGTTGTCCTGTCGTCAGGCAGCCCTTCAGTCGGCCGGATTCCAAAGTCCGGGTCCGGCTTCGGCTGATGTCGCACTTCACCCGACGTCATCTCTGTTGGTCTTCGGGTATAAAGGCATCAGCCGACGCCATTTTCCTCAGTCTTTCTTGCCGCGTGGCGCCCGAAGCAGAAGCTGTTCGCAAGTGCCGGTCGGTCGGATCCAGAGATTACTACTACCGAATACTACTTCGAAGACTTCTAAAGCTAAGTACCCCGTTGGGGACTCTTTCTTGCCTCAGCCGATGTCAGAAAAAGTAAATAATTGTTTAACTTGTGGGAAACAAATACCTCATAAAGATTTCCACTCTTACTGTTTGCCTTGTTTAGGCCCAGCCCACGACGTAGCAGCCTGTTCGGCCTGTGCTTCTTTCAACCGACGTACGCTTAGGCGTCGGTCAGAGTTTGCTGAACAGTTTTTCGGCTCAGATTTTGCGTATATTATGCCGTCGGATCCTCCGACTTCCCAAATCTCTAAAAAACGCAAAGAAAAAGACCGACACTCGCGGTCCGCGGTTTCGGCCGAAACCGAGAAAACTGATCAAAGTACAGCTGAATCTATGACTACCACTGAGGCTCCTGCTACTTCACTTGAATCGGCCTCAGAAATTTTATCCACTACGGTGGTTGCTACTGACTTATCAGACACCATTCCCTTGGATGTCTCTACCCCAGCACGTGGTGCTGCTAGGCCTCCAGCAGCCATGTCCATTAAGGCCTTTGCCAGGGCTAAAGCAGCCAAATCTACTAAAGCAGTGCCTGTCAAACCCCCTACAACCAGGCCCACATCTAGTTCACAAATGCTTACTCTGGCAGAAGATTTAATATCATTGATTAGGGGATCTCAATCTCACCCAGACAGGGCCTCTCAGCCCCCAGAGAAGAGACCTAGGGCAGAGCCCCCCGAGCCTGTGTTCTCTGATGATTCAGCCGATGACTCAGACATAACAGACCAGCCAGAGGCTCCTTTCTCCAATTATGAAGACTCAGATGCTGAAGAATCCATTCCAGCTGCTTCCCCACCAGAAGAATTCTCCTTTGGGGAAACCTTACATGCCATGCGAGAGCAATTCCAATGGCAGCAGCAGGATTTCTCAGATTCCAGAAAAAGACTTAGGACTTTTCTGCATCTTCCACAGCACAGGCCCTTAGCTATACCTCCTGTCCTTTCTGTGGTGGACGATGCCTTTAATGATGTCTGCTCTGCACCAGACTCTTTACCTCCAGCCCCTGCCAAACCAGATAGATTCTACAGGGTACCAGACACCCATCATCACCTTTACAAGGCCCCTCTTGCAGACCCCGAAACTATATCACAGGGACCTAGGGCAGTAGCCTCGACCACAGCAAAAAACCCTATTCCTTCTGAAAGGGAAGCCAGGTCTTTAGACAGATGGAGCAAAAAAGTCTACACCTCAGCTACTCTCTCAGCTAGAGCTTTAAACTGTCAGTTTCACATGATACAATACCAAGAGTTTATGCTTGATCAGTTAACTAAAAAGCTATCCTCTGATGACTCTGTCGATAAGAAATATGTATTAGAAATGGTAAATAACATACAACAGGTTAGTAACCATTCCTTAAAATGTGGCTATGATGCACTGGAGGCTTCATTTAGGTCAGCCATGACTGGCACAGTGATAAGAAGACATGCATGGCTAAAGGAACAAGTCATGTTAAAGCTAAGTTATTAGATGCTCCTATGGATAAGACCAGTTTGTTTGGTACACCTGCCCAGCAGGTAATGAAGAAAATGGAAGAAAAGGCAAAATCTGTTCAAACAGTTAAAGATTTCTTACAGGTTCAGCCCCCAAGGTTTAGCAGGAACTGGCCTGCCAAAAATTGGTCCTTTCCTGACTCCACAAGATCCCAAAGGGGCAGGAATAGACGTCCCAGAGGCAGAAACCAATCCAGAGGAGGTGCCTACAGAGGACGACAGTGGCAAGGTAATAACAGAGGCACAGACACAACCACTGCCACTACAACAACACAGTCACAGTGACTTAACTCTAAATCAGCCTACCAGGGAACAAATAGCAGCTCCATTAGGCGGCAAATTAACCTTATTTTCGAAGAACTGGCACTACATCACAAAAGACAAGTGGATTTTGCAAACCATAGATCAAGGTTACCGGTTCCACTTCCACACTTTACCAGTCAAAAGAGGAATACCAAACCTACCTCCAAATCAAAAAACAGAAGCTCTACAACAGATAATGCAATTAGCAAAGATGAGAGCTGTGGAAAGAGTGCCAATTACAGAACAAGGAAAAGGATTCTACTCCAGACTATTCCTAGTTCCAAGAAAGGAAAAAGTTGGAGACCTATTCTCGACCTGTCCACCTTAAATACATACATCATTGTCCCAAAATTCAAAATGCTGACCCTACAGCAACTTCTTCCCATGCTGGGCAAGGAGTGTTGGCTGGTAACTCTAGATCTCAAGGAGGCATACCTGCACGTCACCATTCGACCAATCTGCAGAAGATACCTCAGATTTCTTGCAGGATCAGAGCATTATCAATTCTCAGCATTGCCCTTTGGCTTATCTACTGCGCCCAGAGTATTCACAAAATGCCTGGCATCAGTAATCGCCCACTGCAGACTACAGGGAATCCAAATTTACCCATACCTGGACAACTGCCTGCTACAAGGGGACAACAAAAGCAAGCTGACAACAGATTTACAAAGGGTCATTTACTTGCTACAAGCACTGGGATACACAGTCAATTTACAAAAGTCAAGGCTGATACCATCCCAAACAAGGACATTCTTGGGCGCAGAATTGGACACAGTAAGACAAATGGCATTCCTAACTGCAGAAAAACAAAAAGAACTCCCTCTTTACTTCTTGGCTCTAACAAAACAGAACAAGTTAACAGCAAGAAAAGTACTGCAGGCCTTGGGCTTCATGGCATCATGCATAATCTTGGTTCCTCATGCCAGACTACATATGAGAAAACTACAGTGGTACCTAAAGAATTTATGGTCTCAACACAGGAACAGCCTAGAAGCAGATATTCCACTAATTCCATGCTTAAAACAAGAGTTCCTATGGTGGGCTCAAGCATGCCAGTCAAACCCGGGACTACCCTTTCGCAGCTGTCAAGCAAATCAGACCATCACAACAGACGCCTCAGACCTAGGATGGGGGGCTCACATGCTGGACAAATGCGTGCAAGGTTTGTGGACCCAGGATCAACTTCACCTGCACATCAACCTAAAAGAGATGCTGGCAGTAAAACTGGCAATCCAAAATTTCAGACCATTTCTCAAAGAAGGCCATTTGATGATCAGGACAGACAACACCACAGTCATGTGGTACATCAACAAACAGGGAGGCACTCATTCATACCCCCTATGCAGAATGACTTTGGAGCTTTGGAACCTGGCACTCAGCTACAACATCCAGTTACAGGCAATGTTTGTACCGGAAAGGAGAATACTCTAGCAGACATATTAAGCAGAACCACATCGGATGCCCACGAATGGATGCTACATCCGGACATCTTCAAGACCATCTCAAAGAAATGGGGAATGCCTCAGATAGATCTATTCGCTTCCCCTTTCAATCACCAGCTCAAAAAATTCTGCACAAGGACATTCCACCCACTGGCATGGAAAGTGGATTCGCTCTCCTTCAGCTGGAAAGGCCTAACAGCATATGCATTCCCTCCTCTTCCCTTGATACACAAGGTATTACTAAAAATCAAGGAGGAACGTCCAAGGATAACCCTGATAGCTCCAAACTGGCCAAGACAACACTGGTACCCATTGCTGAGGAGCATGTCTCGGAACAACATGTGGTCAATACCCCTGATGCCTTTGATGTTAACTCAGAACAACTACAGCATCATGCATCCGAACCTAAAAACGTTGCAACTGACTGCATGGAACATCACATAGCAGCAACTAATCCAGAACTTTCCCAAAGGGTTAAAGACATTATCCTAGAAGCCCGCAGACCTTCAACAAGAAGGAATTATGCAGGAAAATGGAAAAGGTTTGTCATTTGGAGTACTGAAAGAGGAAAAGATGTGTCAAATATAGATATGGCTAACATTCTGGAGTATTTGGCAGAGCTTCTACATACAGGCCTGCCCTATTCCTCCATCAAGATACATGCATCAGCCATTTCAGCAGAATACAGTTTTGATCCACCTGTCTTTTCACATCCTTTACTCAGGCAGTTCCTCAGAGGAATCAAGAATGTAAAACCTCCAAGGAAACCACCATTGCCAGCTTGGGATTTGAACTTTGTGCTGGAAAAGTTGACACTCGCACCTTTTGAACCAGCAGCAACAGCAGACCTACAGCATCTATCGTGGAAAACTGCTTTCCTTCTGGCAACAACCTCAGCAAGGAGGGTTTCTGAACTTCAGGCCCTAATGGCAGTACAGCCCTTCCTAATCTTCCACCAAGATAGAGTGTCCATGAGGACTAATCCCACATTTATGCCTAAGGTGGTATCCAGAGTGTCCTTAAACCAGGCAATCCACCTACCTGCCTTCTTTCCCAACCCACAAAACAGAGGGGAAAGAATACTACACACCTTGGATGTACATAGACAGCTACGCTACTACCTGGACAGAACAAAAAGTAGCAGAAAAACTGACCAGCTTTTTGTAGCCTATGCAACAGGAAGAGAAGGAAAAGCTATTTCCAAACAGACAATCTCCAAATGGATAGGAAATTGCATATGATTCTGTTACTCCTTCCATGGAAAACCAATTCCACAGAACATAAGGCCTCATTCTACAAGGGCAACAGCCACTACCACAGCCTTCTTACGAGGAGTGGCAACCAAAGACATTATTGAGGCGGCTACTTGGACCTCCGTGCATACATTTGCCAAGCATTATAATTTACCTCTCTATTCTAGATCCCGAGCAGGGTTTGCCACTGCTGTACTGCAAGGGATCCTAACCACACCATAATCTAGTTTTTCCTCCTCCCCTAGTTGGCTATGGTATTCTACCCAGTTGTTATGACTGCAGATGCATCCATGAAGGACATAGTACAGTTTTGTACCTACCATAAATGTAGATGTCCGAACTGGATAGCATCTGCAGTCAGGATTACCCTCCCTCCTTCCCCTCTGTGGTACTCCTAGGGTGTTTACCCTCCTAATAGCTAGCTGGTGGGGGGGGGGAGTCTCTTATGGTGTATTTGTTTGTATATATGTACATACATGCTTATTTTTTGTTTGCCTTATACCTTTTTGGAAACATTGGCATTTATCCAAATTTTAGCCTTCCAAGAGGGCAACTGGCATCTGGGGCAAGAAACACTGAGGAAAATGGCGTCGGCTGATGCCTTTATACCCGAAGACCAACAGAGATGATGTCGGGTGAAGTGCGACATCAGCCGAAGCCGGACCCGGACTTTGGAATCCGGGCAACCCAGTTGTTATGACTGCAGATGCTATCCAGTTCGGACATCTACATTTATGGTAGGTACAAAACTGTACTTTTGGTGTTGTGTGAGTGTGTTTTAGAGGTCTCTGCTGTTTTTGTTGAGAACATCTGTGTATGTGGGTGTGTGTTGTGCTTGGCTAGATGATGTGGGTGGGGGGTGGTGTTTGTGCTGGCAATCTCCTCTTTGTCAGGGATACTGACTAAGGTGCGAGAGCGCATGGATTCCAGTTTACTGATATAAATGCATCTCTCTCAAATATTAGAATTATGTGCTAGGAGAAGAGGGTGGTCAGTGAACATGAGACAGTTGCTACACTGTCTCAGTATGCCCATGTCAACCAGGCTGGCAGGAGAAACTGATGGGAATTGTCCAGACATAGTGTTCTGAAACTTGGATGAACTTGGGAAGAGAGGGTTTTGATAAGCGTTTGTCCACAGCAGTGTAGACCACAAAATCCTTGTTAAATACAAAATAACTGGCCTGAAGCCCAGGTGCTAAAGTAAAAACTAAGAGGGATAGAATAACAGACAAATATAATCAGGCTAACAAGCAGTAATAAATACAGCAGAATAAAACCACTTCAATACTTAACAGTAAGGAGGAAGAACACAATAAATAAATAAAGTGTAGAAAAAAATGTTTTGTGGAGACGGAAGGAACAGAAGATAATTCAAGATCAAGAATCTGAGGTGGTTGGGCTTCCCAAATGCTCCATCTGTACACAGTAGAATGAATGAACTGATGAGATGGGACTGGGAGGAGTGTCCAAAGTCAAAGAAGCAAGGGGGTAGTCCTACTCATATGATCACTCTGTACAGTAAGCAAATGAGATGGACTGCGAGGAGTGTCCAAAATCAAATTATACAGCATGGTGGGAAATTCCAAAGCCACCAAATTTAAGAACACACTAACACTAGGGTGGGAGAGTGGGAAAAAATGCAAGACGCCAAGAAAAGCAGTCTCAAGCAAATCAATAAATGCAGCACAGTTTTGTTGACTATCACTGATAACGGATAAAGTGCCAAAAAATATACATATAGGCTTTCTGTATCCAGATGTCTTATTAAATCAGTCACAGCTAGGCCATAAAGAGCAGCTAAGATACGGGGAATGTCTCATGGAATTATAACTCCTTATACTTTTAGTATAAAGGAAAACTTAGAGCCTCAAGGAATCAGATAACACAAAAAGCTATGCTCACACCTTGGGTAGGCTGGCTACAAAAGAAGGTAGACAACCCCTGCTATGGATGGCCACTGTTCAGTCCATTTTACCTTTCCTGTACAAGGACAACTGGATTTACTCAGAGCTTTAGGGTGCATACTATCACATAAAAATGAACAGATGATCCAGGAGATTCCCACGCTTCTGGCTAGGAATCTGTCATTACCAGTTCAGAGCACTGCCCTTTGGCCTTACCACAGACCCCAGGGTATTCACCAAATGCATGGCAGTAGTAGCGCACTTGACTCCACACACAGTCAGATTGTTTCCTTACCTGGATGATAGCCTGGTCAGAGTGGTAATGAGCCAATGAAATGATCAAAGCAAAAGAGTATGTACTGCAGTTTTGCTGTCACCTAGGCATTACGATCGATCTCAACTAGAACCAACTCAAGTGCTAGATTTTCATAGGAGCTTTGTTCAACACTATCAGTGACGGCCTTTCTTTCCCAGCCAAAGGTTCAAAACTGTTAAGATTTCAAGTCAAAAAGGTGATTTAAAATTCTTCACTGTTAGCCCGACTGATTCCACAGGTCCACAGGGTATAGGGTAGATGTCTGCTGCCATAATTCTGGTTCCATTAACAAGATATCATCTGAGAATTCTTCAGTGGACCATCCTATTCCAGCCTTTGTCCACCCAGGTCAAAATAATTCAGACATGCAAAAGGTATTTCAGGCGGTGGATTTGCTCAGAACAGATATTACAAGGCTGCCTCTTCATACTTAGTCAGCCCATGGCCATAGTGAGAATGGATGCATCCCAATTTGGATGGGGGGGCACTTACTAAGCTGGGCATTAATCCCTACGTCACTCGATGGGTTGCCAACTGGCTTACTGACAGAGCCCACACTGTAAAAGTAGCAGACTCCAAATCCAGCTCCAGACAAGTGACAAGTGGAGTACCTCAGGGTTCAGTCCTGGGACTGCTCTTGTTTGACATCTACTTCTCTGAAGGACAGGCTAACACTAAGGGACTCTGGCTAACAAAGTTTGCAGATGACTGCAAACTGGGAGCCATTCTTGAATCCCCAAATGATGTGGATACTCTACAAGAGGGCCTTACAGAAACAGATGCTTGGTGCCAGAGCCATGGGCTCAAGCTCAATGCCAAGAAATGTATAATTATCCCCTTTGGGAAAAAACATGTACCTGTGAATTACCACATAGGTGGCAGTACACTAAACACCGAAAGTGTGATAAGAGACTTAGGGACACAGGTGGACAGTGGTCTCACCTTCGATAACCACATTGCCACAACAGTCAGGAAATCCTATGTGGCACACGTCATCACTAAGGGCTCTTCATCCAGGAAAAAGGAGGTCATTGTCCCACTGTACTCATCCCTCATTAGACCCATTATAGAATACAATGCCCCGTTTGGTATGTACCTCTCAAGACATCTGCAACAACTGGAAAGGCCACAGAAATACCTCACTAAAAGAATCACAGGCCTAAAGCAGATGCTCTACACTGACCGCCTTAAAACACTCCAGCTATACTCTGTCGCAAATTGTCTACTCAGAGGCAGTCTCTGCTTAACATACAAGGCTATGTCAAACCCAGAGCTGTTAGACATGCTACACTTAAAGAAATCCCAATCCCTCAGAGCCACATGCTCCAGGGATCTAAACTTTGTCATCACAATAAATAAAACGTGCTGGAGGGATAGGTTCTTGACCCAGAGACTCCCTAGACTCTGGAATAGACTGCCCATACATGCGCCTCTTTGGCCCTCTTCAAAACAAACCTTGACAATTGGATGGGAGAAAGGAAATTCACCCCGGGTATCGTGTCACTCGCCCTGCTAAACAGGGGTCCAGGGAAGTAAATAGTGTGGGAAGAAATAGCCAGGGAATTGTTATGGCTAGGCTTGTATAGGCCCTAGGGCTGATAGCCTAGTACCAACCTATGACAGTCCAAGGCATCTGGTCCTCGAGGCCAGCAAGCATATCAATGTCGTAGAAGTCAGAGCACTTCTTGTAGCATTACAGGCCTTCCAAGACGCTCTCCCTTCAGTGTTTTTTGCAGTTCAGACAGGCAATATGCCAGGAGTGTAGTACATCAACAAATGAGGAACCAGATCTTACCCCTTATGTCGAGAAGCTCCGAGAGTGTGGCAGTGGGCAGTCTTATCCCACTTGATTTCTGATAGCAACGCATATTCCAGGGAAATGCAACATGATAGGGGACAAGTTGAGCAGGTCCATCTTGCTGCCTTGAGTGGTCTCAAGAAAATTGCGGAGATGATATTCCTCCAGTGGGGCTAGCCATGCTGCAGCCTCTTTGCATCTCCTCTCAACAAGTGCAGCAGGTTCTTTGCCCTGATCCCCCCCACTGGGGGAAGTCACCAAGAGAAGCTCTTCTCAGTGATTGGAACTCCAGTTTTTTCTTTGCTTACCCCCTCCCAACTCGCCTAATCTCCAAGTTGCTTCAGAAAACATCTCAGTTGAAGAGCACAGTCATCCTCATTGCCCCTTATTGGCATCATGAGATTTGGTTCCCCTTCCTTTGGCCTCATCTAGTTCATCCTCCTTGGATTCTGGATCCAATTCTAGATGATCTGTCTCATGTGACAGACCTGATTCACCCAGACAATTTGGGCCTAAAGTTGACCGCAAGCTTTCTCCAATTCCATTGATGGCTAGACAACCTAGGCTGTCTTCCTCTGCCCTCACATACTTTTGTCTTACCACAAAGCTTCCACTGGGAAGATTTACAAAAGTAAATGGAAAAAATGTATTGTTTGGGCACCACAGTAAGACACTGATCCCTTTTCAGTGCCAGTGCCCAAGGTTCTTGAATTTTTGGCTACTGTTTTTAGTGAAGGGGCCAGTTCATCAACATTTAAAGTACAATTTGTTGCTATTTCTAATTTTCATGTCCCGAGTTGAAAATTCATTCTTAGCTTCACTGTAAAGCATTTATAAAAGGAACTTTTTTACCAAAACCTCCCTTTAAAGATCCTACTCCATCATGAGATTTGAACTTGCTGTTAAAGGCACTAACTCTAATCCACATTTTGCATCTTGTTCAAATGGTGACTACGTTTTTAACATGCAAATCAATATTTTTGGTAGCCATTACATCGGGTAAGAGTTTCAGAACTGCAAGCCTTGTCTTCTAAACCTCCTGAATTGATATAGAGTGTCCTTACGAACCAGTCCATCATTTCTTCCTAAGGTGGGGTAAGGATCTGACATTAATCAATCTGTCAACCTTCCAGTCTTCTTCCCAGATTTCTCCAACAAAGGGAAATACATTTTACGTTTGTTGGACGTTCACAGACAATTACTTTTCTAACTGTATAGAACGGACAAATTCAGAAAATCACTTTGTTTCTCTCCTTTTCAGAATCAAGATTGGGAAAGCCAGTTGCCAAAATAACTTTAGGTAAGTGGCTAACTGATTGTATTTCTTTTGTCTACAATAAATTTGGTTTATCCCTGCCAAAACCCTTGAGAGCTCATTCAACTAGATCCTTGGCAACCTCTTCAGTATTTCTATCCAGGTATTCCATGGATGATATTTGTGCTGTAGCCACTTGGGCTAATCCTCATACTTTTATTGCTCATAACAAGGTTGATCTGGTCTGTAGGGGAAGAGCAGCCTTCAGCTCAACAGTACTCAGGAATATCCTTAGAGTCCACAAGGGATTCAAGTAGCTGGGAACTCTGTCCCACATGTTGAGGAATGAATGAAAATTGACATCAGATAAAGAAGTTATGCAGTCCTCATAATTTTCCATCTGTATTGTCCATTTTCATTCTTCAACTCCCCTCCCTCCATCCCCCTACCTTTCTAGTTTGACTTCTGGAAGAACAAGAGGAAATTGGTAAAGTTCCCTTTTGAACTCCATATAGTGGTTTCACATATAATCATTATTTCTTACATTGTTATTTAGCAATAAAAAAGCAGCAAACAAGATCTGAGGTATGGAAGGGGGGGGACTACAGCATTATGAGTAAGGAAGGTGCTCGAGAGTTTGCAGTAGGCAGGAACTGTAAAAATGTGGCTGAGTCAGATCTGGGGATTGGATCCGAACCCACATGTTGAGGAAGAATGAAAATGGACAATGCAGATGGAATGTTATGATGAGTACATAACTTTTTTTTTTTTTTTTGACCACTCTGCAGCAGAGATTATCAAAAATGCAATGAAGGGTTAGTTGATGCAGGGAATTCAAAGGGTCTTTCTGCTCCTTCATCCAGTTTTGACAAGAAACAAAACATACAGTCTCAGCAAAATGCTGGTAAGCGGACATTTTTAAAATACAATGGCAGGGAGGTTCCAAATGTAATGCAGGAACCCCACAAAACAAAGGGCAGTCAACCTTGTCAGTCTCTTAGCCCTTCTAGGAAGTCTGAATATCCATTTCTCTCTCTTTGGCAACAGATAGTTTCAGACAAGTGGTTTCCAAGTCTCTTTCAGCAGGAGTACAAATGACAGTGGGAAGAAATCCCGCTTTTTCCGGGAAAATTTTCCACATCCAACAATGAACCCCCTCTATTCTCTCTTATACCACAGCACTTGCTTTCTCTGGGGTAACAAAAACATTTTGTCTTTCCCAGTGGGGAAGAGGTTTTTATTCAAGTGTGTTTTTGGTGTCAAAACAAGAAAATGCCTGGAAAACAATTTTGGACCTTTCTTTCAGAAACCAGTTTGTGATAGTGCCCCAGTTCAAATTGCTTTCACTACACAAACTCTTACTCCATCTTCCTGATTTTAAGTATTTTTGGTAAGCTTAGATTTAAAAGATGCTTATCACGTTCGTAACCATCCAGACTGCTGATGTTTCTTAAGGTTTTTTGTGTCTAGATCTCATTAACAGTTCTTTGCCTTTGAGCTATGCACTGCTCCAAGAGTGTTTACAAAGTGTCTAGCTGCAGTTGTAGCATGTTGCAGGCTACAGGGTATTCACATTTTGCATATTTAGAGGATTCACTTATCTTTGCCGAGTCCTTTTCAGAGTATAAAGAATCTCTCACTTAAGTGAGAGGTCTCCTGTGCAGGCTGGGATTCCAAGAGAACATTCAAGTCTTTTTTTTTTTTTGACTCCTTTACACGTGTTTGTTCTGGAGTGTCGCTAGACACCATGTCATAAAGAACTTTTCCTCCACAAGAAAAAAAAATCTATGTTTAGATTTTTCCAAAGTGATTTTTCCACATATCTTTTGGTCACAGCAAAGGATTACCTCTGGATTCATGGTCTAATGGCATCTGTAATTCTCAGATACCTCTAGCAAGGCTCCACATTAGAACAGTACAATGGTGTCTGAAGTCTCTCTGGTCCCAACAGCAACAACTATTTTTTCAGATTCTAGTTCTGGGATTTGAGACATGCAATCATTTGTGCTCTAGAACCATGTTAATTTTTAGAGGTGATACAACAGTGATGTGGTACATAAACAAGCAAGGGGCAGCCCGATCTTTTCCCCCTATACAAACTAGCTATGTTAGCATGGGATATAACTTTACAGCTCAGTCTCACTGTACGTGCTTCCTACATTCCATCAGAGCAAAAGTATGTGGCAGACAAACTGAACAGGACAAAGGCAGATCCTCAAAAGGAAACTAGGTCAGGGAGTCTTCCAAGATTTGAACCGTCTTTGGGGAGTTTCTCAGGTTGACCCTTTTGTCTCCTGTCTGAACAATCAGCTGGCAAAATTCTGTTCCAGGACTCCATACAAGAAGGCCTGGAAAACAGATGCCATTTCATTTCCTTGGACAGGAATGTTCTTGTATGCTTTTCCACCCTTTCCACTGACGTTCCGGGTACTTATGAAAATTCAGAAGAAATCCCCCAAGATCAGTGTAGTGACTCCTTTCTGGCTCAGGCAGCAGTGGTTCTCCCTTCTTTTGAAATTGGTCATGGCAACTACCACAAACTTTCTCACAGACTGGATCTACTCTCACAAGAACAGGGGATGTTTGATACATCCCTACCCCAAACAACTTCTCCTGACTGCCTGGATGATAGGGTCTTGATACTTTTAGGCATCTGTTTACTGAGGAAGTGCAGCAGGTAGTAATGGTGGCAAGAAATCCTGGTACTAGAAAATCATGTGTTAGTAAATAAAAAAAAAATGGAAAAGATTTTCTAATTGGTGCCAATATCATAATAATCACCCATTCAGGGCTAACATTTCTGTGGTTTTAAAATTTGTGAGAATTACTCCTCTATCAAGGTTCATTAATCTGCCATTTTAGCATGTCTGCATATGGTTCTCATCTTTCAAAGCATTCCTATATCAGCATGTTTTTGAAAGTGGTATTGAAAAAGAAACCTCCAAGAAAACCAGTGCCCTCCCCTGTATCTTAATTTTGTGTTAGATAAGCTAATACCTGCTCTATTTGAACCAGCTAGTCAAACAGACTTGAGGTTCTTAACAGGGAAAACAGTTGTACTGGTTGCTCTGACATATTTAAGAAGTGTATCTGAGTTGCAAGATCTTTTTGGTGAATCAACCATTTGAAAAACAAATCCTCCTTTTATGCCTAAAGTGGTATACAAGTTTACGTTAAGCTTAAAGGAGAGAACCCCAGCCACAGACTAAAAACCATGTTTATTTCATCATGTTTAGACATGGCTCTCAACCTTCCATCTCCAAAATGAGGAACACTAGCCCTCATAATGTGGAACAAATGGGCAAAATGTGGAACACATACTAATGGCTTACTAACAACTTCAACTAGGAAGGTCACAGAATGGTTAAAATATGCTTGTTTTATTTATGAAGATCCTATAATGAATTAATATGATTCATATCTATTTACAGTGGATTTCACTTAAAAAAAAAAAAAATCCTAGCACTGAATTTGTGACAGAGTCTTTCAGTGTGGAACTTTGAGGAAGGTGAACTTTTTAAGACCCCAAATGAGGTACATTCCTCATAATGTGGTACACTTGAGAGGTATGTGCTTAGATGTTTCCAGTATTTTAACACCACTGTGGGACTCTCTACAGGTTTTTAAATATCTTTATATGTAATTTCAGAGTCTGGCCACATGGGGTCTAGCATCTTGAGAGTTAAACATTTGTGTAAACCTCCATGTATCCCAGAATTCAGTGTTTGTCCTTAACACATTACATCATGCAGGCTTCTTTGTTCAGAAGCTACTGTCACTGCATTCATTTTACATGCATACACTGGGGTCTTTCATTCTGTAAATTTCAACTAAGATATCCTGCTCAGTGGCGGATCCAAGATTTTGCAAGGGGGGGGGGGGTGCAGTCTGGAAAGTCAACGAGTGAGGTGAGAAAGCAAAACACCGAGGAAGGGGAAGTGAAAAGATCACCTTAACATATTCTATCAGCATGTGTGAAAACACTGCAACATACAATCAGTTGGAACTCAGTGGGAGTG
The DNA here is from genome assembly GCF_019279795.1 of Protopterus annectens. Classification (NCBI taxonomy): domain Eukaryota; kingdom Metazoa; phylum Chordata; order Ceratodontiformes; family Protopteridae; genus Protopterus; species Protopterus annectens. Next base: position 590,357,968 of record NC_056750.1, read on the forward strand.
GACTTAGCATAATGGTTAAAGTCTTCCCCTCATAGACGCAAAGTATTGGGTTTGATTCTGACCTCTGCTTATTAGCTAGACTTAAAATTACCCTTTAGGGCAGTTAGCCTAATATTCTCCTAGGATCCAAAGAACCTGGTGTGGCTGTGTTAGTGGAGGTACACATCGCCTGTCCAGCACACAGGATATTTATAGACATTACCAGTTGTTGTAAAACATACCTGGAAGATATGTATGGTTTCCCCATGTCAACTCAGTTATTTTAGAATGCCAGACAGTGCAAGAAACTTCTCTGTGTGGAACATTTTCAATCTATATATATGTATATATATATATATATGTATATATATATATATATATATATATATATATATAGTTAATCACTGTATATTAAACTAGGGTACTTGCGTATTATTGCAACCAGATTTTCATGGTTGCGAAATTCGCCTAGTTCAAGTGAAATGAGGCCATGAAACACAGCGTTGTGTTGATCAAAGTCCTTAGTGCTATCGAAAAAAGTTTGGATTAGCTTCACCAAGAGAAACAAATTAAAAAGTCGTCTTCCAGATTTGAGTGCATTAGAACTGCATAGGTGAGTTGTAATGGGTCCTATCGTACTGACAAATGGAATCTGTAAGTATCGATTTCTCCAGTTTGTCAAAAGAGTAAAAGATCAAGCTTTAAATTATGTCCCTGTATTGTGTGGGTCAGAATTCAATGTGATTTAGTATTAGGAAAACTCGGAGCAGAAGGGATGAATGACTTTACGAGTTGCTATTTCTTTGATTCCATGTTTACCGGCCTTTTATATTTTTTTTAAACATGTCTGTGTCTACATTACCTTGAATGCCCTTGGGCACACTGATACCTCTTCAGTGTCCAGATTTCTGCCTCATATTTTTAAATTATTCCATGCAAGTTGTAGTAGTGTGGTTTCTGACTCCTCATTGAGTCTTAATGTCAGTAAATAACGATGTTTGTTTCTTTTCAAATGGGAAGAATGATGGCAGCTTTGGAAGCTGCTTGTGAGAACACGTAATCGCATCAGTGCTACATCATACAGGATTCCAGTGCGTAATTGCTGATCGAAACTAGCTATGTATGTATACAGCTTAGTGTGCTCCTGATACTTAACCACTGTAATGTGACACTAGAAAAAACTTGGAATAGCAATTGAGAGTAGTACATGCAGTTGTTTTCACTTGAAGTATCTGAATTTCGCGACTGCAAAAATCTGGTTGCGATAATTCGCAAGTACCTAAACTAGATGTGTATGGATTGAAAATCTTACACACAGAGAAGTTTCTTACACTGTTTTGTTTTTGGACCCACTATACTTGTTTAGTGGGTTGTTTGAGACTTCAGGGATACCACTGAGATTACTTGAGTTATTTTCTAAAGCAAACCTGACATATGCATTGTGGTATCCTAGCAGAGTCTCCCAGTGAAGGTGATATCACCCCAACGATACCCTTAGCAAAGAAAATAATGATTTATATGAAACCAGCAAAGTTTAATTTAAGTAAATCATTTTATGTGCCCAAGTGAAGTTCAGTTAATTAAAAAGAGCATAGCAAGTTAAGGAACTACATATTATGAAAAAAGTTCTAAAAACTAAGTCAAGTTATATGCAAAGTATGAAAACAAATCTAACTACTGTAACATTTCACAAAGGACAGTAACACAAAATCTACTTAATGTCTGATCAGCCTAATATGCAAAGCCATGGAAAGACTTATTAGGAAACCTCCAAACACTGATCCCATTTCAGTTTGGATTTGTCAAGGGCAGATCATGCTTACCCAGTTTGGTGGACTTTTTTGAAAAGGTTACCAATGCAATGGAAGAAGGTAAAAGGATGCACACTGCATACCTCAACCTGGTCAAAGCTTTTGACACAATCCCCCCACTCAGGCATTGTAGAAAAGCTAAATAAACTGGGAGCCTCATCCTATTACACACTGGATTACCACCTGGCTCACAGATAGGATACAAGAAAACAAAATAGGGAAGGTTACCTCCACAAAGGGATGAGTCACCAGTAGAGTCCCCTAGGGTTCTGTGCTGGGACCTTTCCTGTTTAGCATCTACTTCTCTGAAGTAAAACTCAATGCCAAAGGGCTCTGGCTGACTAAGATTGCACATGGCTGCAAGCTAGGAGCAGTCACTGAATCCCCAAATTACATAGCCATCCTGCAGGAAGGTTTATCCCAAAAAAAAAATAACTGGTGCCAGAATCATGGACCGAAAATAAATGCATTATTGTATTATTTGGGAAGTCATCTACCTCAGGGAAGAACCACAATGACATTAAGACCCTATGAGTAGGCTTGCTTGGATTTGGGAAGTTATCTGGACAGTGACTTAAATTTTAACCAATGTGTCTACTGAGGTAAAAAAGTCCTATATAGCACAGCTTATAAAAAAGGGGTTATGTCTTCCAGTAGGATGCAGATGATTTTTGTAGCCAGTGATCAACTGCCTTTGTACCCAGGAAGAGTAGGACAAATGGGGTGAGGGACTATATCACTTGCTCCCTAGTTAGCAACTTGTGCTTCACCACAATACACTGCTTGCATCTCATTACTGAGCCTGTATATACAACAGTCAATAACTACTGCTAAGTAGGGCTTCTCCCTTATGCATTCTAGAGAAGCCATGACAATACTGTAAGACATTCAGATGGTTTATGTATCCTGCCAGCCACTGAAGTATGCCATCCACTAATTAGTAATGCAGAAGTCCTACATGTCTAAATCCTATATGTCCATAACCCCGCTACCACTTAAACAGTAAAAACAGCAGATGTAATAAATATTACTCTGATCTCTGGGCAACTTCTGTTTGATTAGATGCATTGGCACTGGAGGGACTGGGTGGGGAAGATAGGAGTGAGTGGTCAATGCCAACACACCTTTCCTAGGTGGAGGGAGGGAGCCTAGGCTCCCTGGAATAGCCGCATGAAGTGCCTGGTGAAGTTATATGCTGTAAGAAGTATACTTCTTAAGTTGAGGTTTGACCATGCATGGAAGAGAGCATGCACTTTCTTAATGCAGGAAATGCAGAGCTTGCAAAGATACGCTTTGTTGTGGGAGGTGGGGCATACTCCCCAGCAGAAGTTTGATGCAATACTAGTGTTTTTTGACTCTTCACTAGCCTCAGGTATGGGTCAGATTGAGCCAAGAGAAAGGCTATGGTGGATACAGCAGATCCAGTGAATTCACAGAGGAGCTGGTGGCAGCTGAACATCAGCTGCAGGGAGAAAGGAAATAAACATTCTACTGAACAGCATGTCATTTATCAGTGACTGTGCTGGCCACTAGAACGTTACACAAACTAACTTGAGATATTACTGGGGTTTTGAAAGCATTTATAAACCAGATCCTACAAAGTTTCTCAAGAGTCTACTGTCAAATGCAGTGATGAATAGTCACATACCTTGGATGCAGGCTGAGTGGACATCTGTGATGAGTGAATTCCGCATTGTATGCCATGTGCCAGGTAAACTGGGTACAATGGATGCCACAGACACTGAGATCCAGAAACCTTTCACTGATGATGTGACTGCCTGTGCAAATGTATTCCTTAAGTTATCAGGTGATGTCACTACACAGATGTGTGTGCTATCGGTCCCAAAAAAATTGTGATGCCAACAGTTGGCACTCCTGTGCCAATTACCAGACCATTGAAGGTGGTCAAGGATCATGAGTGCACTCAGAACAGTGGGAATTTAAGTGGGAATAGGGATATGTACAGCAATCACACAGTTAGTATGTATATTTGTAACAAAGGTGTGGGTAATAGCCACCAACATCGTGCCAGCTATCCTTCAGAACCACACAGTCATCACAGACACCACAGTAGGTAGTATACAAGCATGCACACAGGAGTGGACATTAACACAAGTGAACGTGTATTAGCTCACCTATAAGAGGTTGCATTACCTAGGCAGCTGTGGGGGAACACTACAGCATACTTCCACAAACCCTGTCAGGCATTTAGAGTACATGTATACTGTACAATCTTGTGCGCAGTCTTGCATCCCACCTCCACAAGAGGATCCTACATGACTGCAGGCCCCACAGGGTGATACTTCCACAAACCCTGTCAGGCATTTAGAGTACATGTATACTGTACAATCTTGTGCGCAGTCTTGCATCCCACCTCCACAAGAGGATCCTACATGACTGCAGGCCCCACAGGGTGATAGTCTATCTCCATCACCACCTATACTGAAATAGCCATCATCAGCATCAGCTGATCATTGTGTAGTAGTCTGTATATGTAGTTTAAGCAATACTCCATGATAAACATATCTAAGTAAGCAGTAAATTCCCTCCATGGTGCACCCACATCCATGCCCCAGTGATTCCAAAAACGGAGTCATGTTTAAGAGTAACAAACAGACATTATCTATTAATTCTTGTCATTGCTGTGAGGACCTTTTACTATCCCACAGCAGACCAAGGTCCTGGACCTCCTCCTTACCGTTGTGCTTAATAACATTAAATTCTAGAATGGCTGTACTCCAGCTTCCATGCCCACCAATGACATTTACATCAAAGACCACCTCAACCCACCTGCTCATCTCTTGATTGCCATCTTGACCCATAAGAAGGGTGACATCTGTGCAGTGTATATTAACAGTCACCTCAACCTCCTGCATGATAAAATTCGTATTTGGTTTTCTAGCCACTCACTGAAACACAGGTGATGAGACGTAAAGTAATTGTTATAATGGCTAACTTCTTCCACAAACAGCCAAAAAAATATGGCAGCCAATAAGAAAAGCAGGTCTAAGAAATATACATGGTAGTAAATTAAATGCTTAGCCACATTCTTTCAATTTATTTATTTAATGAAATCTGCTATTCATACTCAGACTGGACCTATTTTAGCTACAAGCTCCATTAATACAGCAGGATCACAGCAAGGAATAGAGTTAGTTAAGGCTGATAGATAATGTGAAAATTACCAAATTGTGTTATGAGAAATCAAATCTAAAAATATTCACATATATAAAGTAGCCAAATCGTGTGCAGCCTCATAAAAAATGTTTACTTACAGGCATGGAATATGCAACTCTCACTCGCAGAACTGCTAGTTAAAATTCTGCGCGCGAGTGCGGAATGTGTTTACATCTGTGTTGGCACATGCGTGTGCGATGCCAGGTCTACCTTAAAGGAGAATACTCTGGCACTGCGGATGTAAACACGTTCCGCACTCGCTAGTGGAGAGATTTTATTTTTTAAAAGCTTTTTATTTTTTTCTGCCTTCAGGATGTGTGGGTTAACCAAAAGGGGAAGTCGCACGCCCCTGCGCCAAAGCCTAAATCCGCCACTGCTGCTGTTAAATGCCTGTTTTAAAAAAGCTAACTGAGACAAAGCCAGAGAACAGACTTTCTAAGTCTTTACTGCTTCTTCTTTACAGAGATCTTAATTTGCACTCGTTTGTGATCATCTCCCCTCCCTCTTCACACTTCCCCTTCCTAGCTGTCAAACTGCTAAAGGTAATTTGACCTGTTGTTGCTTTGACCCATACTTTACTTGGATAGAAGGAAGATTCTCTGCTCACTGTGAGAGAGGGAGGTTTGAGCAGCCTATCTGTCCCTGGAGGAGTGGTTTCAGCCCAGAAATTAGTAGTCTATTGGCCATTTTGGGCTAATTTCTATCTCTTTCATCTCCCTGCTATAAAACCCGCATTTGCAAGGTTTTTGTGCTAGTATACAGCTCAGCAAGCTCCTGCCTGGTGCCCTGCAGAGTTCTACAGCAGCAGAGACACAGAGAGACTTTGGAGTGATTAAGTATCATTTTTCTGCATTTTCTTGCTGCCTTCAGCCAATTCCGCCTAAAATGCCAATTTTCTAGAGTTTCTGTGATTTAAAAAGCTTGTTTCAGCTACATATTGTACTTATTTTACTGCCTGCACCTTAACAAAGTCGTTTTTGTGTTTAAATTACCTGTTTAACTGTTGTAGGCTACACACTCAAGTGTGATAGCCATTTTTGTGCATTTAAAGTGTTTTTTGATTGTATCTGCTTTATTTTCTGAAAAAAAAAAAAAAACTTGTTTTCCCGCCTTTCTAAGCTAGTTTAGTCTAGTTTTCAGGTTAGTGCTGAATTCAGGGCTGTGTTATAAGTTTCTGTGTTTGCCCATACCTTACTTGGATAGAAGGAAGTTTCTCTGTTCACTGTGAGAGAGGGAGCTTTGAGCAGCCTATCTGTCCCTGGAGGAGTGGTTTCAGCCCAGTAATTAGTAGTTTATTGGCCATTTTGGGCTAATTTTCATCTTTCATGTCCCTGCTATAAAACCCGCATTTGCTTGCTGGGCAGCGCCGGTTAGCTAGGGTACAACTATTCCCGGCCCCACAAAGTGTTCTCTTCAATTTTTCCCTTGCAACTAGACAAACTTTCAACTTAAGCACTCAGATCATTCACTTCTCATCCCTGCACTTGCCCAAAACTCATAGCAAGCACTAATAAACCTTAGCACTAGACCCCCTATACTGTAGAGAAGGACAAGGCTCTCTATTTGACCTTACCAGCCAATCAGTAAAACAGTTCACTGTACCTATCCAGGCATGTCCAAAGGGCAGTTTCAGGTGGACTCTCCAGTCCAGCTGGTGAATCTGGGCATTTTCAGGCAGTTACAATTGCCTCATGTATACAGACAACCCTCTCTTCCTTCCACCAAACACTAATACATGCAAGAGATGCAATTATACAGCCAAACTGGAGGCTAAGCTCTCTCAACCCAAGACTGGACCAGGCAGTCAAGAGGAGAAGGGAATTACTTGCATCACACCACCAGTCTCACATAGACCTATGAAACCAGCACTGGCAAAAAAACACACGCAAATACACAAAAACATACTCAGAGGCTCTAAATAAAGATCTGCAAAAGCAACAGAGACATCCAAAGCAGACATCCAAGCAACCTCCACCCCCCAACACAGACCATGAAATACATACTTCACAAAATCAGTGAGCCACACAATCACAGACCTTAAGGCAAAATAACATACCCAATGCACTAGTAATAGGTGACTCTATAGTCAGGCACACTGACATCCCACTCACTAGGCTGAACAAGGACAAGGTTACTGTTAGTTGCCTGTCAGGTGCCAGGATCCGCCACACGACACAAGCACTCGGGTCACTCCAGAACAAGTACAAATATGGCTCTGTCCTTGTCCATGTTGGTGTGAATGACCTGAGCCAGACCTCCCTGGACTACATGAAGAGACATGGAGGAGCTCTCTGATCATATAGCCCAGGCTGGTATGACCCTGACCCTGAGTAGCATCCTGCCCTCACCAAGAATTGTACCACGGTATAGAGAAAAAATTATCAATTTCAACAATTGGCTAAGCTTCTGGTGTCATTCAAAGGGGAGCCAGTGTTTGTCAGCCTGGGATGACATGCTCGACAAGCCACACTGCTTTGCTAGAGACAGCTTGCACCTGTCACCCTTAGGCTTTTTAATACTGGCCAAGACTCTTGCCACCCCCATAGTGCCTTTTTTAGGCAAGGCTCAAAAGACAAACCCACTGCCATAAATAGCACAAGTAACAAAAAACTGAGGGTAATGCTGCTCAATGCCAGAAGTCTAAACCTCAATATGCACGCACTTGAGGCACTCCTCAGTATGGAGAAAATCAATATATGTGCAGTAACAGAAACCTGGGTTAAGGCTCCAGAGAGCACCCCAGCACTACCAGGCTACAACTCGTACCATACATTTTGGCCACAAAACCCAGACCGAAATACAAAAGGCAGGGGAGTATCCATATTAATCAAGGATACCCACACCTCCAGGTTAGTGGCACAGCACGATGCTTCAGAGATCATCCACGTGCAACTAACAATGGGCAAAACTGCTATTCAAATTATAGCTTGCTGCAGATCACCCACCATGTCCCAGGACCCCCACTCCGCATTCCTGGAAACACTGGGAAACAAAGGTCCTACCAAACACCCTGATATTAGGTGATTTCAATTATCCAAACATTAACTGGGAGAACTACTCAAGTACGAACTCCCTGGCCCAACATTTCCTAGAATTTATAAACTCAAACACCCTGGATAAACTGGTTAACACCCCCATCAGAGGTGACAACATATTGGACCTGGTCATCACCAACGTGGGCGACCGGTGTTCCACACCGGAGGTCACCCCCTCGCTGGTTAGATCTGACCGTAAACTAATCACTCTGGATATCCACATTCCGCCACCACCCCCAGTCAAAGAAACCGTGAAAAACTTTTCAGAAGCAAACTTCACTTTACTTAAGACCGAGGTGGGAAGTTTCAAAACCCCCATGCTAAAGGATAACGCTGTCCAAGCTGCAAAATCCTTTACTAATGCACTCTACGGGTACCTACAAGAATGTATGGATCGTGCTATCCCAAACAAAACGAAGACTCACTCCTCCAAGAAAAGGAAACCAGTCTGGTGGACACCTGCCATAAACAAGCTATACAATAGAAGGAGGAAACTAGTACAGAAAAGAGTAAAATCCCAAGAAGGTAAGACATCCCTGATCAGTATCAGCAAGAAACTATGTTCCCTCATAAAATCATCCAAGGCTAGCTTCGAAAGAAAAATTGCCATGGACTCCAAAGATAACCACAAGGCATTCTTTAGCTATGTCAAGAATCTAAGTGGCAATTCTCAGATCTGCTCGGACTTGGTGCAGAATGGCACAAAATACACTGAATCGACCGATATAGCCAACATCCTGGCAAACAGGTTCAGTGCAAACTTCACCCCCCTCTCACCCCCAAAAGGGCTCATAACTATACCAAAAGAATGTAGTGCCCCTGAAATCACAGACACTCAGGTTAAAACAGCCCTTTCCAAAGCCAAAAATACAGCATCAATGGGACCGGATGGTGTCCCAGGTTGTGCCCTACACAATTTCAAAGATGATCTAACCCCTCACCTAAACACACTGTTTAAACTCGGCCTCTCCACAGGCTGTGTGCCCACAGAGTGGCGCACAGCAATGGTTATTCCACTCCACAAAGGTGGAGCCACATAGGACCCCGGGAACTATCGCCCTATAAGCCGGACTGGCTTGGTCTGCAAAGCTATGGAGCACATCATCATGGATCTCATTAACAGAGACATTGGAAACCTCTAAACACTGGACCCAACCCAGTTCGGCTTTAAGGGCAGATCATGCCTCCTAAACCTGGTGGACTTGTTTGAGACAGTTACCAAGGCTATAGAGAAGGGAAAGGTGGTCCACATAGCCTACCTAGACCTCGCAAAGGCCTTAGACATTATTCCCCACTCTGGTGTTATAGAAAAGCTCACCAGCCTGAACATAAACCCCTACGTCACGAGATGGGTTGCCAACTGGCTCATGGACAGAACCCACATGGTAAGAGTTGCAGGAGCTAGGTCTGATTCTAAACCTGTTACATGTGGCATTCCCCAGGGCTCAGTCTTATGACCCCTCCTGTTCGGCATATACTTTTCAGAGGTACAGGCAAGCACAGGAGGACTGTGGCTCACCAAGTTCACAGACGACTGCAAACTAGGGGCTATAATTGACTCTCCGGCTGACACAAACATCCTCCAAAAGGGTCTCACTGAGACAGATACCTGGTGTCAAAACCATGGTCTCAAGCTAAATGCCAAAAAGTGCATAGTCATACCCTTTGGAAAAAACAAAGTACCCACAAACTACCACATAGGTGGTAGCCCCCTAAATACGGAAGACGTAATAAGGAATCTGGGGACCCAAGTAGATAGTAACGTCTCCTTTGATAATCACATTGCCAAAGTGGTTAGAAAATCCTTCTATGTGGCTCACCTAATCACAAAAGGGTTTGCATCCAGATCGAAAGAGGTCATTGGGCCCCTCTACGCATCACTCTTCAGACCCATCATAGAGTACAATGCCCCATTTGGGATGTACCTTACAAGACACCTGCAACAACTGGAAAGACCACGGAAGTTCCTCACCAAGAGGATCACTGTTCTCAAGCAGGTGCCTTATGCAGCTCGATTGAAGAAACTCCAGCTGTACTCAGTTGCATACCGCCTACTCAGAGGTGATCTCTGCAGGACATACAAGGCCATGTCCAACCCAGAATTGATTGACATGCTCCACCTAAAGAAGACCATATCCCCTTGAGCCACATGCTCCAGGGATCTAAACCTCACCACAACAATAAATAGGACATGCTGGAGGGATAGATTCCTGTCCCAGAGACTTCCCATGCTCTGGAACAAGATTCCAATCAACATTAGGCAGAGCTCCTCGCTAACCCTCTTCAGGAGAAAGCTTGACGAGTGGATGGGAAACAGTTTACACCAGGGATCACTTCAATGGCCCTGCTGGACAGAGGCACAGGGAACTAATCATAGGGGGGTGGCAAAAGCAAACACATTCCAGCTAGGCTTATAAATGCCTTCGGGCAGATAGCCTAGTACCTACCTATGAACCTATGATTGACACCTCACCACAGGAGACTTGACTCCTCCACGGTTTCCTAGTTCTAGCCTTTTCTTTCTAACAGTGGGACACTTATTTATACAGCACCATGGCTTCCTGACATGATACAGGGATGCATAGTTCAGAGTATTTGGAAACACTGTTTGTCAAATAAAACTACCTACTTTCTCTGGGCTGTCCTGTTTGCCTGAAATACACACGATATTTTAACAGTGCTGTAAACAGAATATTGTTAATGGACAAAAAAATACTAATTTGACTAACATTTCAAAGTAGAATTGTAAGGTACAGGTATCATCTGCTTACCGAAATCACCACTGCCTCACTATATGAAAGTCTTCTGAAGCCCATGTACACATTTTTGATTAGAGCTAACCATAATGCCAACAATTGAACATTTATGTCTTTTATTAATTACATGATTCACATAACAGTGGTGCTGGCTGTAATTGCCCATACACAGCTTGGTTTGCTGGCATGTGTTTCTGGAAATTGCTTTACCTGAAAACTCTTCCCAGTGTCTGATCATATCGTGACGTAGACCTGAGCTGAAATGCACTATATGCAAACTGTAATACATGTACTACAGCAAAAGTATGTTCCATGGAGACTTTTGCAGGACAGTATGCAATGTCTAATTGCATTTTGATAATTCTGCATGCTTACGCACCCTTTGTGTGTTTCTCCTTGTAAACATCCACCACGTCACTTTTCATCACATATCTAATAGTGATTTTTGTTTTTGCTTTTAACACATACATACATACATACATACATACACATACACACACACACACACACACACACACACACACACACACACACACTATAGATTACGTGTTACAAGAGCTATATCTACAAGGAAACTGCTGTGGGCCGTGATGAATGCCTTTATATCACCTTGTACCAGAAAAGCTGTGTATTACCAGTACACAGACCGCAAGTATCCCCAGGCAGATAATATACAACACTCCCTGGAATGACTAAGGAACTAAAGCAGTAGAAATGCATTTCTGAATTCCTGTTTTCAGTACGATTTTTAGTCTACTGGTGAAATACAGCCATATGAACCTTTTTCAGAACTACCAGTATTAACTTACATTAGCAGTGTAACAGCCCTCGGATGCACATACAGTTTCACCCAAACACATGCTTCTATTCCCTCATGCATTTTGCTTTTCAGAGATATTCAAATGCCTATATAATTACTTTTCTATTGTACAACTAGACATATAAATCTTGCAATTCATACTTGAAGAGAAATGTGGTTCCCCAGTGCATCCCTCTATCAGCAACCCATTATCGGAATTATTACCACACAGTGGGTGAACTGCAGAAAATTACAGTCTTGCTGGAGGCACTTCTGCCGACAGCCATTAACTGCTTTCACAATATCAGTTTCTTATGACTCAAAAACTGGGGTCATGTCTGCTGCCCTGTCCTTATTGAGACTAAATTAGTGTGCTAATACTTGCATACAAAACTTGGAAATTGTACCGCAGTGATATTTTTTCCTGGCAGTCAGACAACTTTGTTTTATGCATGGAATTCTTCATTCAATAGCAAGGTTATGTTTGACTTCGTCTATTCCCTCACTGCAGACTAGACAGGAGAATTGCAGCCGAAGAGACAGAATCCAACTAGGGACAACTAAACGCCACACAGATAATTGGAACACCTACAACTGCGACTATCTCTATTAACTTGGCATACATAACTTGTGAAGTCCTGCATTAACAAGACATCTTCCAATGTTACATTAGGTCTCACTACTGTTGCACTATTTTTTTATGGGCAATAAAGATGAAATGTTACAATGTTTGCTTCTGTGTTTTTATTTCATTTCATGCCATCACAAAGGTTTCTATATGGTTCTGTGAGCAATCTTTCCATAATCTTATTCATTTAAGAGTAACTGTATCTTTGTATATTGCGGGATATCTGTAATCAAATGACTGTCCTCGGTGAACTGTCCACAACACTGTGACCAAGTGCTTTAAAAAAAATCTTGCTCATGACTGTAGCAGACAACCAGTTATGAGAACTTAGTTGCCAGTTAACATATGTATTAAGTCTTGCACAAGGCAGATCAGAATTATTTTACATTTATCTCTATTAGGCAGTATGGATCAGTGTCAGACATTGTATTTCACATTTATTTCTTGGCAAGTGTTTACAAGTGTGATTCACTTACCTTACACAAGGTCACTGCAAGCCAGTGCTCCGGCCCATCTCGGTGTCCCTGTACTAGTAGATGTTTGGAGAACGTGTCCCAATCAGTTCCAACCTTGCACAATACCTCAGCCAAGCCACTTAGTTTTTCATGAAATAACCGGTTGCCAGGATTCCACACATTACCACTCCATGACTGTTGTTGCACAAGACCTGTCAGTAGAAGATGACCTTCAATTCTTCATGTCCTACCTTCCTGATCAATTTTTAAGTAATACTCATGCAACATACTATACCATGTCTCCAAAGTCATTGCCAGTGTTCAACAAAAGCTGGCTTTTGGTTACAATGTACAATTGTCAAACTTGACATTGCACTATTGTCAGAAGCTTCTGTACCGCATCAAGGTAGCCAGCATCACAGAGGTCCATTCTCACCATAACACTACTTGCAGCTGCAGTCGGAGCTACACTCACGTCACCACACATTACACCTACAAATCATCTTGCTTCCACTCACATGTACCATGTTATTAAAAACACCTGACTTTTTCCAAGCATCCGTGATCTTTATCACTTATATCGTAACTGCAGTTGTCAAAAAATCTGACTTAAACATGTATGGTACTTCACCATTCAAGCAACCACTACATAAATTGCTCCAACACAGCACCCAAACGTGCAATATTTATATGCATCATTGTCCAATACATACCAATTTAACCATTTCTCGTAGTACTTTTTTCAAATTGACCATCACATTCTCCAAATATCAGTTGCTTACCGCACAGTATGTCAAGGTAATTATGCACTCCACGCTGATGTTCATCGTGCATACAGCTGCAGTAATCACAGATGGGTTCTCTGCCGTCAGGCCGTCCCTCGGTCGGCCGAATTCCAAAGTCTTGGTCCGGCGTCAGTTGTCGTCGCTTTCTCTTCTGACGTCAGTGAGGCCAGAGTATATAAGACACAGCCGACGCCATGTTCTTCAGTCTTTTTTGCCGCGCGGTGCCCGAAGCAGAAGCAGTTCGCAAGTGCCGGTCGGCCAGCTCCTGAATTACGAATATTTTGGAATCCAAAGTCTTCATTAAAGCTAAGTACCCCGTTGGGGAATCTTTTCTTGCTTCAGACCAATGTCAGAAAAAGTTAATAATTGTATTTCTTGTGGGAAGCAAATACCGCATAAGGATTTCCATTCCCACTGCATACCTTGTTTGGGCCCAGACCACGACGTCTCGGGCTGTCGCTTTTGCGCTACCTTCAATAAACGCAGTATTAAGCGTCGGGCGGAGTTCGCCCAGCACTACTTTGGTAAAGCTTTTGATTATAAAATGTCGTCTGACACTCTGACTACCTTTTTGACCAAAAAACGCAAGGAAAAGGACCGACACGCGAGGTCCGCGGTCCCCACGCCAAAACAGGCTACACGTGGTCCGGTTCTCAGTGAGACGCCTTTGCAGTCCCTGACAACCGACGACACTTCTTTGGCGGTGTCCTCTGTACCAGAGACCGCTGGGTCCTCGGCCCTTTCCCAGACTACAACCGAAGCCTCTGCTAATGTTGAGCCTACTAATGTGGACAGGTCCACCTCCACCCATGGTGTATTTAGGCCCTCCTCTTCTTTTTCAATTAAAGCCTTTATTAAATCCAAAGCAGCCAGGCAACCCATGAGGCCTGTTGTACAGGGCCCATCTCCAGGTCCCATGCCTAAAAAACAGATGCTTAGAATGGCTGAGGATTTAATTACTCTTATCAGAGGTTCTCAACCCCCTCCAGACAAGAGACCCAGAGTGGAGGAAGATTCTCCCTCTTCTGATCAGGGATCCATTTTATCAGAACATTCTGATGCAGAGGAACACTCTTATTCTCCCTTTGAGGATTCGGATGCAGAACAGTCCATTCCCTCTGTATCCCCTCCTGAGGATTTTTCCTTTGGGGAAACCTTACACACCCTGAGGGAACACTTCCATTGGGAAGGCCAAGACTTTTCAGATTCCAAGAAAAGACTTAGGGAATTTCTTTTGTTACCTCAACACAGACCTCTGGCTATACCCCCTGTTTTGGACATACTGGATGATGTCTATTCGGAGGCTTGTCTTAACCCGGATTCTCTGCCTCCTGCACCAGTCAAACCTGATAGGTATTACAGAGTACCCAGCTCTCACCAATTTCCCTTCAAAAGCCATAATGCTGACCCTGAAACCATTTCACAAGGCCCCAAGGGATTGAAGGCCTCTACTGCCAAAAATCCACTTCCTGCAGAAAGGGAATCAAGATCTTTGGAAAGGTGGGGGAAAAAGGTTTATACCTCGGCCACCCTAGCCATGAGGGCTTTAAATTGTCAGTTTCATATGCTTAAATATCAACAGTTCCTGTTATTACAATTGAGGAACAAAATGTCGCAACCTGAACAACAAGATTTAAAGGGGTTACAGGATATGATGCATAGTGCAGAACAAGTGGGTAAACACACCCTACAATGTGGTTATGATGCCCTAGAGGCCTCAAGTAGAGCGGCAGCTACAGGATCAGTCATTCGCAGACATGCCTGGCTTAGGGAACAAAATTTACCTGATCATGTGAAAGCTAAACTTCTAGATACTCCTTTACAAAAGGATGTGCTGTTTGGTACTAATGCTGAGGAGATACTACGGAAAATGGAAGAAAAAGCCAAATCTATGCAAACTGTCAAAGCTTTCTTACAGGTCCAACCACCACATTTTAGCAGAAATTAGCCTTCAAAAAACTGGTCCTTTCCAGCCACTGACAAGCCCCAAAGAGGTAGATACAGACGCACAAGGGGCAGAGGGCAATCACAAGGTGGCGAAGACAGTGCACAACAATACAGGAAGCAAACCCAATGACTCCCTCATTTCCATGCCAAGCATGTCTCAGCTGGCAGCACCTTTGGGAGGAAAACTAGCACTATTTGCAAGCAATTGGCACATTGTCACAACAGACCAATGGATCCTGGACACAGAGGCTACAAATTTCAATTTCACACTCTTCCAAAAATGAGAGGCATGCCAAATCTGCCAGAGGCACAACTGCAAATTTCAAAGCTCATAAGCATGCGAGCCATTCAAGAGATTCCTACTCACCAACAAGGTCAAGGTTTTTATTCAAGACTTTTCCTGGTACCAAGGAAAGGAACTGACTGGAGACCCATTTTGGACTTATCCACCCTAAACACATTTCTAATCGTACCAAAATTCAAGATGCTCACATTACAGCAGCTTCTTCCCATGCTGGGCAAGGAGTTCTGGCTGGTAACATTGGACCTCAAGGAGGCATACCTGCATGTCCCAATCAGACAAAGCTGCAGAAGATGCCTCAGATTTCTTGCAGGTTCAATCCACTATCAATTCCCTGCATTGCCCTTTGGCTTATCTACTGCACCCAGAGTATTCACAAAGTGCCTGGCATCAGTGATTGCCTACTGCAGACTTCAAGGGATACAAATTTACCCTTATCTGGACGACTGTCTGATCCAAGCCAACAGCAAGAACATACTTCTGGAACATCTGGCATATGTGACACTGTTACTGCTTTCTCTGGGATATACAATCAACAAAGAGAAATCAAGGCTAACACCATCCCAGAAAATAACTTTCCTGGGTGCCAACTTGGACACAAACACCCAGATGGCCTACCTTACACCAGAAAAACAAGGGCAACTATCTCAGTACTTCAAAATACTAGCAAAAAGTACCAGGCTTACTGCAAGGAAAATCCTGCAGGCTCTGGGATTCATGGCATCTTGCATTCTATTAACCCCATTTGCAAAGCTGCATATGAGGAAACTTCAATGGTACCTAAAAAAACCTATGGTCTCAACACAGTCACAGTTTGGAAACAATAATACTAATAATTCCATGTTTGCAAAAGGAATTTCTATGGTGGGCCCAAGCATGTCAAGCAAACAAAGGCCTCCCATTCTGCAAGCTTCAAGCAAAACAAGTCATAACCACAGACGCCTCAGATTACGCCTGGGGGGCGCACATGACGAACAGGTGCATTCAGGGCAAATGGTCCCTAAAAGAAAAGCACCTTCACATCAATCAAAGAAATGCTAGCAGTAATAAATGCAATTACAGCTTTCAAGGACTTCCTGCATCCAGGACAATTACTGATAAGAACAGACAACACCACGGTAATGTGGTACATAAACAAACAAGGAGGAACACATTCATACCCCTTGTGCAGACTAGCCATGACTCTTTGGAACTTGGCTCTGGAAAGACAAATCGAACTTCAAGCACAGTACTTGCCAGGATTGGAAAACACACTGGCAGACAATCTAAGCAGAAAAATGACAGATCCACACGAATGGAAGTTACATCCTCAGGTGTTTGCAGAAATAATCCAAGCATGGGGGAGGCCAGACATAGATCTTTTTGCCTCCCACAGGAATCATCAATTGGAAAAGTTTTGTTCAAAGACCTTTCACCCAAAGGCCTGGAAAGTGGACGCCCTTTCATTCAGTTGGACAGCATGGACAGTTTACGCATTCCCACCTCTGCCTCTTCTGCCCAAGGTGCTTTTGAAAGCAAGCACAGACAAACCGAAGATGATACTGATTGCTCCATATTGGCCGAGGCAACACTGGTACCCACTCCTGAGGAGCCTAACACATACTCCTCCCTGGTCCCTGCCTCTAATGCCTCTTCTGCTGACTCAGCACAGCTACAAAACTCTTCACAGTCAGCTGAAAACACTCAATCTCGCTGCATGTAAAATTCCTTAACACCACAACAGAACCTACTCTCCAAGGAGGTGCAGGATGTCATTTTGGAGGCCAGAAGGCCAGCTACTAGAAAAGCTTACTCCGCAAAATGGAAGCGGTTTTGCTCTTGGAATGAGAAAAAAGGCCAGGACCATAGAAAACTGAACTTGCCTCAGGTATTACAGTACCTAGCGGAGCTATTGAACAGTGGACTTTCTTTTTCTTCCATAAAAATCCATGCCTCAGCCATCTCTGCAGAATTCAACAAGGATCCTCATTTATTTTCTCACCCACTCTTACAACAGTTCCTCAGAGGGGCTAAGAATATAAGACCACCAAGGAAACAACCAATACCAGCCTGGGATCTTAATTACATACTAGAAAAATTAATATTGCCTCCTTTTGAACCAGCTGCCTCAACAGATTTGCAATATTTGTCCTGGAAGACCGCCTTCTTTCTGGCCATCACTTCAGCTCGTAGGGTTTCTGAACTTCAGGCCCTCATGGCGGTGCAGCCCTTTCTCATTTTCCATCAGGACAGGGTTTCCCTTCGTACCAACCCATCATTTATGCCTAAAGTGGTATCCAGGGTAGCTTTAAATCAAGCCATACACCTACCCACCTTTTACCCCAATCCTCAAAACAAAGGGGAAAGGCTGCTACACTCCTTAGACATCCATAGGCAGCTTCGTTATTATTTGGACAGAACAAAGTCCTTCAGGAAATCAGAACAACTCTGTGTCCTATGCTGTAGGGGCTCAAGGGAAGCCAGTTACAAAACAGACTATTTCAAAGTGGATAGGCCACTGCATACGGTTTTGTTACTCCCATCATGGGAAACCTGTTCCTGCAGGTATCAGATCACACTCCACCAGGGCCACTGCTACCTCTACAGCCTTCCTCAGAGGAGTTCCTACCAAAGATATTTTGGAGGCAGCCACTTGGAGTTCTGTACATACCTTCACAAAACACTACCATATGCCTTTATATTCCAGAACAAGAGCAGGCTTCGCCACTGCTGTTTTGCAGGGCATTCTGGCTCAACCCAGTTCCTCCTAGTACCTACCACCCAGTGCATAGCTTTGGGATTCTACCCATCTGTGATTACTGCAGCTGTATGCACGATGAACATAGTACAGTTTTGTACCTACCATAAATGTAGATGTTCGAGTGCTAATACAGCTGCAGTACAGGTTTCTCTCCCTCCTTCCCCACTTGGTAAAGGCATGAGGCCTAGCAACCTCTTCATACTACCTGACTGGGTTATCCGGCTATGTTTTATTTGCTTGCTACCACTGATTTTGGATTATATTGCATTGCTTGTATATGTATATAAGCATTATTTAGGTATTGCCTTCCTTCTGGGGGCACCTGACATCTGGGGCAAGAAAGACTGAAGAACATGGCGTCGGCTGTGTCTTATATACTCTGGCCTCACTGACGTCAGAAGAGAAAGCGACGACAACCGACGCCGGACCAAGACTTTGGAATTCGGTCGACCGAGGGACCGCCTGACGGCAGAGAACCCATCTGTGATTACTGCAGCTGTATTAGCACTCGAACATCTACATTTATGGTAGGTACAAAACTGTACTTTCTCGCCAGTCTGCTTTGGTATTGGAAAATACCAGCTGCTGCAATCGCAGCTTCTCACTTTGATTCTACATGCACCTCAGACACCATTGCACCATCTACTGTCCAGTGTAATAGTGCCAACAATCCCCAATGCTAGTAGCAACCCAATTCAGCATTGTGCCAATAGCAGTGTCTTTCATCGGACCAGCCTGTGACTTAGTGAATGACTTAATTTACAATAGCCCCCAAGTTGTTTTAATGGTCAAAAATCATAGGTTACATATACTGAGGTACTTAACACTGTCCAGCTCTGTTTGTGTTTCTCTAAACTATACTTTAGCTTGGTTTCATATGTCACAAACACTTCAAAGCATCATTATCAACTTGCCAAGTACACCTGTAATGTACAAAACTTGTGAAAAGCTAAATGTTAAAGTTGACAGGATAATACATAACCAGCTTCAAATTTAATTTTTTACTTTATTTACATTTGTTTACCAGGAAAATCCAGACTGGACACCACGCAAAGATTTTAGTACAGAACCGGTAATAAAAATGTAATAAAATTAAGTGCAAGTCAACAATGTCAGCAAAAGCCACAAACAAAATATTAGTAAACATAGTTACTTGAGGTTCCTATTATGTGATCGAAAGTATAAAACTTTGAACATCACAAGAGTGAACTTGTATGTTCAAAGTTTTATAAGTTCGAACACAAAAAAACAAAAAACAAAAAACAAACTGGCAAAGTAACTGTCGTAAGCAGGGGGGCAAGACCCCTTGCACCCGCCCCCCCGCTCTTTAAATATACCAACTCCGAGATCGCACTACAGTGCGGAAAGGGAATATTTCCCTTTACTGCACTGTAGTGCAATCTCTGAGTTGGTATATTTAAAGAGCGGGGGGGGGTGCAGGGGGGCTTGCCCCCTGCTTACAACAGTTATTGAGCTTTTTTTTTTTTTTTTTTCGAATTGCCGAAACTTCGAACATTTGTGTTTGATGTATTTGGGTTTGAAGTTTCGGCAATTCGATAATGCAATAGGAACCCAATATACATGGGAGTATACATTCATATATGCATAAGAGCATTGGTTACATCTCTGATGGCACATATTGAAACATTAGTATAATAGTAACAGTCACAGCACTGATGAAGTTGTAAAGCTTACTGGAAATAATTATGGCTGTAGACTGAGCCAGATATAAAGCACGGTTTGGTGAAATAGAGGAAGCAGGTGCAGAGACTAGGAGGAAATAGTAGGGAAAGATAGCTGTGAGACCGTATACAGAGTGGGTAGTACAGATGGAAATGGATGGTGGGTAGATGCCTGGGGTGATTGAGATGAGGTCAGGTCTTATGGAAGTTGATAAATACACAGTACTGCCATCAGCAGCAGATCAAAGATAGAAATGAAATGTGCAGGGTGTGTACATGGCTGTGGGGGGTGGGGCAGACAGAGGGTCACGCACCACACAACAGTGCTCTTCTCCGACTCAGCCACAACTGCTTCTAATGGAATGATGAGGCGCATGACGTGATTTTTTACTAGTGAATTGGTATAAGTAAGTGTTACTCACCTGCACAATATCAATACCCAGTCTTCAGGCCGCAGACATAGATTCCTGTTATTACAGAATGTCGTTAATACTCCTTTTCACATATACTCTCCATAAATTGTCTCCTCAAGAACCAGCTCACATTACCTACAGTGCATTCTCAACCTGCTTTCACCGAGGTAATTTGGTTAGTCTACTCAGTTACCAATTTCAAGCTTGCTCTTACTGGTGAATTGCATTCATATAATGATCAGTTGTCTTGCCTAATACCAGAGTGGATAACCTGGTAAAAAGTGGAAAATCTATGGTAGAAAAACCGTATGAGATGGTTTCCCCTTGAACTGTGTGGTTATTGTTCTACAAAAATAATCACTTTTGTTTACTATCATTATCTGGATGAAGGTTGCATATAGAAATGAATGCACTGGAAGGATTTTATAGTTAGGATGTACATATTTTAATGTGTGATAACATAAGGATGAGTTACTTAAGGATTTTATATGGAA
Source organism: Protopterus annectens (assembly GCF_019279795.1). NCBI lineage: Eukaryota > Metazoa > Chordata > Ceratodontiformes > Protopteridae > Protopterus > Protopterus annectens. The sequence goes on from NC_056750.1 coordinate 590,378,970, forward strand.
ATAAAAATGTATTGCATAAGTAATGGAAAGGGAATAAGCACTGGCACTTTAAAGTTTAAATATGAAGTAATCCAATTTTGATTGGCTGAAGGTTATATACAAGCTGTAAGCATTTTAAATTGTGTGTTCTGATGAAGTCTATACTATTAGATGAAAGCGCTTAACATTTTGTTTTTTTAACGAATAAAGTGGTTTGGAGACATTCTATTGTGCTTGGTGTTTTACAAGTGCTAGTGCAACGTACATGCTGTAACTTGGAATGGAATTCTTAAGTTGATTTTACTAATACCAGAGTGCTTAACATAATACATCACTGTCCGTATTCTGTGTTTACTTAAATAGCATTAAACGTGACTGGAGAAGTATATGTACGCTTCTACATAATGCTTGTCCATGCATCTCTGAACACATTCCTAGAGAGGAATCTAAGATTGTTAGGCAGTATTTCAAAACATGTGCTGCTTAAAGCATATTAATGATTAGTCAGGTTCCTATAAATTTATCACTTTCCTTTATTAGTTTATCAGTTCACCAAGCCAGACCATGAATATCACGAGGGTAGCACTCGTGCTAATTGACTGTCACGGCCTTTCTAAAAACAGAGAGGTCTCCAAAAATGCTTGATTTATCATCCAGTGTGAGGTGCTGCTTACAGACTGGGAGCTCCCTATTCAGTACCTTTCCTTTGGTACTGCCATGCAAATGTCTGCAGAACTATTGCGGAAAGCCACAGTGGTCAAGGACTAAGCAAGTGTGATGTCTTTTAGGACGAGAAAGTTTATGGTAATCATTTGTCTACCTTAGCTGATACCATTCCCAACAGGTCTGCATTTCACCTTTTCTGCTCATTCACAACACTGATTATGAATGCTCACAAGCACACAATACATGACTCGTTAATCGGCTATGCTAATGTCAGTAACCCCACATTAACATTCCATTGTCAAGCAGCACGCTGTTAAACATTGAATGCCTTATATGAATGTCAAATATAACCAAACGATGTTAATAATCTCCTTTATCTTCAAAAGACCTGGTACCTCGGCATTTCGCCTTCAATGGATCACAATTCAATACAGAACAATAGCAGTTTTTATATGCATTGATTACATCAATTGTTCAATTAATTATGTAATTAAATTCAAAAAAAGGAGGGAAAATTTTATATACATATTTTTAAAGTAATATCACAATACTTGCTACAAAGAATTTTATATAAAAGAAATACATTTATATATGTATAAACACATATTTTTCTAAATATGTAATTTCAGTATATTATTGTGTTATAATATAATTTATGAACATTATAAATATATAATGTAAATATCAAAATTATTTTAATATGTTTATTAACTAATTCGTCAGATACCCAATTCTAAATTAAGACCAAAAGGTTTGAGAGTATTGAACTTCAAAATCATCCTAGTTTCAAGTTCTAATAGTTTGTCACAAATATTGTCACCCCTAAGACAAAAAGGCTTACCTAATATGCTGAATTTTAAACAATCTACCTTCCCCTCATGTGCCTCAAAAAAATGTTTGGCAACTGGACTGCATAAATTTGAATTTTTAATGTCCCTTAAATGTTCTAAGATTCTGACTCTGACCATTCTTTTTGTCTGTCCAATGTACCATATGTTATTACAACTACAACCAAGTATATATACAACACCAATAGATTTGCAATTGAAATAGTGCTTTGGGTTATGATTTATGTTATTAATAGATCTAACATTGATTATTCTATCACATATACTGCATGAACCACATCTAAATGAACCCACATTAACAGCATAAGAAGTTCTTTTTATTGAAAGGTTATTATTTAATATTTCTTTTAAATTCTTTCCCTTTTTATATGAAAATATTATGTGACGTGGAAAATGCTCCCCTATAGAGTCATCCTCGCTAACTAGGTACCAGAATCTTTTAATTAAAGAAACAAATATTTCAGAAAAAGCTGTGTATCTAGTTACGAAATGCCGAGGTACCAGGTCTTTTGAAGATAAAGGAGATTATTGCTGCTAAGTATTGGCTGTTTGGTGTGTTTTTTCTTATATGAATGTCATTTACGTAATTTTTGCTTTACATGTGTGCTGAGCTCAGGAGTAGTGTACAGTCTACAATTGATTACATCCAGGCTGCACACAATTTTTTCACAACCTAAGACACTAACACAAGATCATGTTTCTCATGTAGTCACCATTAATTCCTTCCTTATACACAATCTTATACATGTGCACTACCTTTGGGTCATTTTACCCAATGCAAGCAGCTAACAAAACTACTCACTTGGCAACAGTAAAGCAATTCCATTGCATAAGCCACTAACAAGGGGCAAAGTGTACATCATGGGAGTCGTAGCTTTCAAGTTGCAACATATTTCAAATCAAATGTACTGCTCTTGCAGCTTTGTGCATTTCACATTGACCATTCATTCTTTCAACATTTATTATATCCCACAAATTGTTAATAATTACACATTTCAGGTATCCATGTCTACCAATGCTTATTTTGTTTATGCTGGTCAGTGCTGAACAGGTTATGGACGATGCTCAAACACTGTACATGTTCACCCAAATTAACATTACAGTCCATAAATCAATGTTGTCAGCAACACCATGTCACAAATGTAACCAAATACAAAAAAAGTCCAAGAAATGAATTATCAGTTATTTAACATCAAACCTACTCATTCAGCCGCACCAGATTCCAACCAAGCACTACTTTCTGCATACAGAAATTGGGCTCATAATAATAAAGGGTCAATGACTTTTACATATCACTGTTAATTGAATTCTTAAACATAGCACAAATTTACTACATTACACCCTGACATGCTTGACACCACTATACGATACAAATCACAATCCAATTATTAAACTACATAACAGCACCACATCTCTGGGAATCCAAAATGTAAACTGTTATAACATTCAGCATCACTGTTCATTCCATACACATAGCATATACTCCTCTGACATACGTAAACACCACAGTAAACGACAGGACTTGCTACTGTAAAATATCAGCCTGAGTTTCCATTACTTTTTCCAAATCTAGAAATGTGTTCTGCAATCACCTGTGTCTTCTCTGGCTACTCGCACCTAGCTATATTCTTTGGCAAAGTTGGTACCAACATGGGCGAAATTTCTAAACTGCCTCTTTTGGCTTGTACTACTACCATCATGAAGTCATAAATGTAGTCGAACTTTCGCTACTCAAATATTGGTTTCGCCACCCATTCCTGTTTGGCCTTTGGGTGCACCACTCTGTATCGAAGCTCTCCTTTAGAAGCTGACTTGTTGGTAGGGCATCGGACAACTGCTTTTTTCCAGTTGTGGTTCTCATTATGGTCAAGGATGGCAAGTATGATTCGTGTTCTCATTCCTGCAAAGCTGAAGTGCTCAAATTTGGGGCAGTACCGGCATAGTAATGCATGGAGCACTTCCAGGTTTCCGGTGTGGCAGAACTTCGTGATGTGCTTCAGATCTTTAAGAAATGCCTTGTTTGAAACAATCTTCCTTAATGAGCTGTGACACACATCTTCTTTGAGCCACTTCTTCTTATCTCCGTCTATCAGTGGCATCTCGAGACCACAACAGGAAACCTTCTTTGCACCACTCCAGCTGTGACGGTCTGTAACATGGTAGAGCAGAGACAACCATTTTTCCTCAAGGACAACTTCATCTCCTTCGCATGTTTCAGCACACCACCACAGGTGATTGGAAATGCTGTGACACCACTGCAGTAATTCACGTCTCCCTTGCCTTTTTCCCGCTTCAGCTATTTTCTTTGTCAGGCTTTTTGACATATGCCACACATCAAACTGGTGTTCAACCTCTGGAAATTCTTTCCACATCAAGAATCTAATCCCACGATGTCTGTCATTTGCCAAAAGTCATACCTTTAGATTCTTATCCAGCAAATCAGTTATACATTTCTTGAAAGCATTCTTCTCCAGTGCTACAGAAGCAACTCCTGTGGTAACCTGCTCTAGGTCAAAATCAATGATCTTTCCAGAATCCAAGTCCATCATGCTATACCAGCAATACTTTGCTGAATATCCAGGACTGTCGCATCGCCCATCTCCAGCAAGCCTGATTTCCTTACCCTTTGCATCTTCCCAGCAGCCGCCTCTGATGCTCAGTCCAGGTATGTTGCAACACTGGAAACAAGTACTCTCAAATTGAATAGAAGGTTCTCTCACTTATAAATTCCAGTCCTACATATGCACAGAATTGCACAATATGGGCATATGTACTTCCACTGAGAAGTACAGACGATGCAAGCAGTAGATTTCCAGCAGGCATTTGACCTATTACGGTTGACTTTGCTACTCCAGAACTTCATGTCCACTAATGCAGGAGACCTTCACAAATACATAGGAATCCATCTTCAATCTCTTTTCCACTTCCACTGTGGGTGTTTTGCATTGAGGACGTCAGTTTCAGGAATAGAGAATCAAGGCACGATTCAAATAGTGAACTTGGGCTCACTTATCTTTTCACCTTCATCCAGTTCTTCAACTGTGTCTTCCATCTCAGAGGTTGACATGCTGTCAGAAGGGTAGTACCAGTCTGGATCCTTCTCATTATCATCATCTCTGCACTGTGAAAATGAGGATTCACTAATAATGCTTGTCTGAAGGACTTCTGCTGGAAGATTGACTGGGGTGCTGCAAGTCTTTATCTGTAGAGGTGTATATGTACTGGATCTAGTTGTGGATGCCTCACTGACACCATAATCCTCTTGCTATCTTCAGTCACTTTCCTGCTACATGTTCCCAATTCTGTACAACTGTAGTCTTCCAGTCCAAGTTCACGCCTTTCTGTCAGAACAACGTTGGACTTTTTGACATACGTGTGGTCCATCAACAGTGACACTGCAACCTCTGGAAACTGTATAGCTGCATCAGTCATCTTACAAGGTTGTCTTACTCGATCCGCTAACTTGGCTTGCACTCTTACACTACAACCTTTTCTCCAGAACTTTGACTTTGTTTGACATGCCACCGTCTTCATACTACAACTCTGAATTTCCATCGTGTATATCTTGATGTCTTGCACCACCTCTTCCTCCAATTCTGCTGCTTGCACCTGCAATAAGGGCAAAGAATGTACTCTGTCAGCACCTTAAATGTAGGAACAAAACAGTGGGATGAGTACATCCACCTCAATGGCTGAATTTCAATTTACAAATTATACACATGGCATCAACCAATTTCCAGACTGTAAACCAAAATGCCAAATTTCAGATATTTGCATTCTGAGCACGAGCCTCCCTTCAGATTAGCTTGTTTTTCAGTTTCACATTCTCATTTATATCTTTGAGCACGCTAGGAAAGTTTGCCGTGAGCTAGTGCAGTACTTTTCCCCTTATTAAAAATGCATATACAAAAATCCTCTCCTTAAATCTACGACTGTCAACCATGAACTGTTCTCGTTAGATACAAACATGAATCGGGAAACCACCATTTACACATGGCTGGCATGACATGCTGTGTCATAATCAACTCATAAACCAGTTATCCATGAATCAAGGATTGCTTAACAATCAGCGAAAGCCTACAAGCCTTTCAACACTTCACACTCTTGTGTGAAGACACGACATTAAGAGCAGACATTCTTCCATCATGTTCACTTGACAATAGCAGTTTTCATAATGCCTGTAGAAATCATCCAGCTTACTGTGACATACATAAGCATAGCAGTATACCAAAGAAATGCTTGTCCAGTCTATATTCAGCAAGTACGGATTCCAGCTTACCTCCACATGTTCTTGACAGGCCAGATGGTCTTTTGGTTGCTCTTCATCATTCTGCTGTACTAACTCGGCTGCTGGTTCACTTCTCTTGCGTTTCGCTGCACTGTCAGTGTGTCAGAGGCAACACGGTCTAACCTCAACCACTTGTCACAATTGAAAGGTTACCAAAATCACAGCATGATACTCAACTGAAAAATCGAATGAAGCAAATACTTACCTTTTGGTCCTGTGACAGTTGTTCACTCACAATCTCCGGCAATGTCGGCTGTGTGGTAGTTAGTTCATCGATAAGCTGTAATGGTTAGAAAATGCATCAAGTTATAACCACCATTATGATGTCAACAGTACTTACTGGACAGATTCGCTGTTAAACAAATAGGCAAACATTTGACCTCAAGATTACTTACATTTGTGTCTTGTTTGCACTGAAGGCAACATATTTTTGATGTCCGTGGATTTTTTCGTGGAGACACCAAAAATGTGTGGGCACCGCATTTTTAATTAGTCTCCTAATTAGACATCGTGGCTTCATGCCCTCTGGAAATAACTGGTGCATAAAATTCAGTTCGAACTGGCTCCCTTCGAAATGGTTTGAATACAGGAAATGCCGTGGATTTGCACTGGTTACCTCAGCTTTGACAAATTGACTTATGTTATCAGCATCTGTCCCACAGTTGACCACCCATTGGGTACAAAGTTTAATATCACATGGAAAACGATGGAATGATACACCAGGTGGCAGACAGTCTCGGCAAATATGGCAACCATATGCAAAGCACTGAGGCATGGCTGTTGTACACTTACAAGAAAGAAAAATACATTGTGAACTGAAGACTGAATTGTCCAAGCATGTTGCAAGTCAGGACTCACTAGAATAATGCATGACATGATGGGTTGCTCACGTTCCAACTTCCACAAAGTTCAGCATTACAGCTGAGCTATAGGTCTATTAAAAAGCTAACTACAGAAATGTAATTCATTCCCCAGAGACACCAAACAGGCAAAGGCCGTGCATGTTGGCAACCCATCCATTAATTGACAGCAATACCCCAAGGTCCATTCAGCAATGCTGAGCAAGACATCATAGCCGCAAGCATCACCCATGATTACCCACCGAGCACCCACCCATCATAGCAGCAGTACCTTATGTCTCTAAATGGCCTTGGTGCGAGTAGCTGTTAATCAGACTGGATATAAATCAAAGCACTTCTGACTGTTAGCAAAATAAACTAAATATGTTAGTCTGCAATACATCCATATTAACATATGTGCCATCTATTGCCTTTGTCAGTACCATACCGAGAAAACATACTTCAGCTATGTCATTTATTGCTTTTGCAGAACTACGATGCAGACTGAGGAAGCTAGCAACATCAGCAATTGAACTGTATATCCAATTCCAGATGGATTAGTCTAAAATCTCAGCTGAACATATTGTGGCCTACCATGAAAAATGAATTGTAAAAATAAGTTAGATGCACACACTGAAAACTGCACGATAGCCAAGAGAAGTTGAATTGCCTAACCTTTCTGTATCCAGTACATATACATGTTCCTAATAAGTCTGCTCTTACAGTGGTATCATGGGACAATCCACAGCTACGTACTATAATGAAATATTATGCCAATGACAGGTAGTTGGAGTTGTGTACATATGAATCACTTAACTTTCTGCATTACTGGCAAGACTGTATGGCGGTCTACATGAGTTGATCAGAACTGAAAATCTAATTGTTTTATGATGTTGTTGTCAGGTCAACATTGATCACAAACGCATCTTAATTTGATGATTTGAACAGTTTATCACTCTCCATTACAGTGCACATTCAGGAGTGTTACATTAACAATGTATAGTAGCATTCCTTTTCGTATAAACATTACAGTTGGATAAACAAACTTAATGACCAGAAGTCCATATCAATGCTCAGAGAAAATCCATAGTCCTTCAAACGGCTGAAACCCAGTGTAACCCTCATTTGCTTCTTCAGCTCTTATTCGTGCTACAACACACGCGGGAAGTACCATGTAATTTCTGAAGCCAAGTTTGCAATTGTTATGCATCCACAAGACATATGCTGTGCAGGCTACCAGGTGGTACAACCTGAAACAAAACAGATTTCAGTAATTTGCACCATGTACTAAGCAGTCGACTAAATTTGTCCAGATATACTTCTGAGCCTTCAACAACTGCGATGGTTTGGCTATGTGCGTACGTGTCAAGCAACAATGCTTTCACCAGTGGCAGTTGCATGCAACACTAGCTACTTGCACATATGAGCCCCCATACATACAAACAGCTGTATGGTTATGCTTCCAACATGAAATGTTGCTAACTATGCCCTCCCTTTACACATTACAATATGCAACACAAGCAGCCAGTCACAGTCCCACCTGAGCAACGGTGGAAACATTTACCTGTTTGTCCACTGTGTGCATTGGTATCTTCCTCTAAGCATATAGCGATATCTATATAGCATTTCTAGGATGTGTGATAATAAACGAGCAGTTTCGAATTGCGGGTGGATGGTGATGCATGTGTTATTTCGGATGCTGAGTTTCTCTTTTTCGATTGTGTGTGGTGATGATACACAGCAGTGACGTTCACGTTCTGTGTTCATCATTGTGCAGCAGCAGAAGCATCACTGCATGTCTGCTAGACTATAGCCATCAGGGTGTACTGTTGGCTCTTCACTGTCATTGCTGCTGCTCGTACACAGTTTCCTCCTAAGCTGTCCTGGGCGATAGGTAGGCTCAAATTGATAGCCCTGTCTTGAAGTCTGCCCTTGAAATGCCGTGTCAACAGCGAAACTAAAAAAGAAGCGTCAACACCAGGAATAATCGGATCATGAAAGAGTAATTCATTTATCCGCATAGTCTCAATTACATGTAGAAATAGTAAATCACAGATACAAGGATTACAGAGCTATTGCAACCAGTCGTCATGCGCTGAGCTGTTTACTAATATGTGCAAGTAGATCAGGCATGTACCACACAAATTGGTATTGGCTACTGTGTCCAGGGAACGTGTGCATATCGACATGGAAAAGGCTACTTCGTTATCTTGACTTTCTTGTGCCAGGTCAGCTGTATGGGTTCATTGTTAAGTGCACCAAGAGCAGTAACAGTTAGTGTGGAAATGAGATGTGAAGTTGCCGTGCAAACCCCAATTAAAAAACTTGAATTTCACCTTACTGGCATTAATGTGTCTAAATATTTATGATTGTTCAGCACCATTACTTTCTGTAGGGGACTAGCCAAGGCAGCACAAATCAAAGTGGACTACACCCCAACTCAAGAATGGATACAAAAGGCACAGCAACTAATAACTTGCACAATTCTTGTTTCAAAAATAGGCCCAAAAGTGAAGGGGACAGTATGGTGTAACAGAGTATCAGCCCACAAGCTCTGTAGCCAAGAAACCAATCTTCCAACAAAAAGGAAAGCCCTGTAGTAGGTCTACCCACCATGTACTTTTAAATCACAAATGGGACACAACCACACCCAGAAGAAACAACGGTAGTACAGTGGCAACCATCATTATGCCTAATCCTGCAAGTGGCATGCTAACATCCCCAACAAGTGACAGGCTGCGTAACTGTCCGATACAAAGCTGCTGTGTTGTAAGTTGAGTTATTGAACCCTTGAGACTGGGATTACAGTCATTAATGACAGCTAACGCAACTGGTACAGGAAAACAAAAAAAAAAAAACTTGCATTTGCACATGTACTGAGGGAGCACATTGAAAAAACCTTGCCTGTTTGTAAATGCCTAATGACAAAAAAGTCCATTATATATGCTGGGAAAAACACCTGTTGCAGACACCCCGGAATGTACATGAAAATGTCATGCAGACACTATATTTCTGAAAATCTGTAGCACAACATGATTCAACTTGCAGAAATAAAGGAAACCCAGCTTTTAACCATCAGACAACCTGCACAGATTCAACGCCATACTCTGGCCCACAGTTATCCCTTCCTAGCAAAATGGCAAAGATCACTTACTTCCCCAATTATCGTAAGCAGCAAATCATTTTGTAAAACAAGGGAACCAGTGGTGCATCAATACATTCTGGCACCCTGGGCTGTCTCAGTCGCTGGCCCCTCCTGCCCCACAAAGCTATGGTCAAATGGGCCCCCCTATACACAGCCCTCCCTACTGCAGCCCTTTCAGTGGCACAGTACATGGCTTTATCGCCGCATTTACCAGAAACAGTAATGTGTACATTACTTCCACTATGATTACTGGTAGCTCAGGTGAAAAATTTTAACTTTTACATCAAAAATACTGATGGAAACCTTCTCAACAAAGCAAGACACTCGCACACTGGACACTTGCATTACAACTTCTCTGCCATCGAAACTCTCAACCACAGCAACAGCACTGTAACCCACTTGCAAAGAAAATGGATCTGGCCAGTGTCAGGTATAGTTTACCTTTTGAGCTATTTTCAAATCATAAGCACCGTTGTACACATACTAACGGCTGTGCATTTGTACATATTGCTTGATTCACCTTCCTGATCATATTAACTTGTATTCGTTGTGCGAAAGTACAGTCTTGATTGACCATGTTTTAACATGGTTTTGAACACTTTTCCTTTCAGCAATGCTATCACGTGTATGAACCAATGACAACACTGTCCAATTCAGAGCATTTATACCTGAACAGTCTACTCAGACTGCTGTCATTACCAGGCACCAAAATCAGTAAATATGTACAACCTCTGGAGAAATAAAATTCAAATGATTTGCACATTAGGCAGCTGTTTAATGAAGAGGTTGCTGGGACCACACAAAGGCTCCAAACCAAGGATGGATTTTAATCAGACATGGAGTAATTTTAGAAAGTTGAGTGAATGAAGTGATTGGAGTCTCCTTGCATTTCGTGAAAGCAAAAAAGGCAATCTAACTTTAAATGCCTAACATTCTACGAGTATACTTGTCACTGCTTTGCCAGAAAAATGAAAAACTGTAAGAGGTACAGAAGAAAAGTGTGAGGCCAACATCCCGGACAGTTTCTGGAAATCTGGACAGTTGCTGGTTTGCATCACAACAGGTGGTATGACTGCACTTCAGGCTCATATTTGAGTAACACAGACCACGAGTTACACCTAACTTACTTAGGGAACTTTACACACCCCTTCCACCCACACACTAGCAAACCTCGCTACCAACCCCCCCACACACACTTGCACCCACCAAAGTGCACCCCCACAGACCACCCTTGTTTGGAATTCATTTACACTGTTTAAGTTGTTTAGAACAAATAATCCATAGGCATCTGGTAAGCAGCGCAAAACAGTCCCACAATAAAAACAGACTTAGCAGTAAAACTACTCTACCCTTGAAACTGACATTGATTGAGACAGCATTGAAACCCACATGCATATAAAATGCATCTGGATAGTGACGGATAAATTTTAACCTGTGGACTGATTTCAAATAAGCCCCTTGCACAAGTCCAAAACGTGTACAAACATAAATGTTATGTGATGCACCTTCCTGATTGTATCATACAGCACATGTAGAGCATGTTTTAAATTGACTACATTGAAAATTATTCCTGTAAGCAGTGACACAATGCAGCACCACTATTGACAAAACTGCCTAATTGCGACCATTTCCATTATACAAAGGACCCTCAAACTTGTCGATACATTTCAACCAAATCAGTAAATAAGTACAATCTCAGCAAAAGTGAAATGTATCAAAACAATTACACATAAGACATCTGTAACTGATGAAGAGTTAGGAGCTAGCAAATTAAAATTATATTTCAATGATTCAGCTGCAAATAGTGTTGGTTGGTCTTGAATACATTGCCTATGATACAAAGACATAAGTAATATTGCAGTATGGAATGTATGGCAAACGAACAGCTAGTTTGTACTAACTAGACATCTTTTGTAAAAGACTATGCTTCCTTGACTGCAGCATCCTCCCACTACAATGCACCACTAAGTCAATATACAAAATCTCTAGAAAGGTAAAATTCATCGAAATAATTTCAACGAAAGAAATCCTAACTAATAAAGAGATAGGTATGAGCAAATAACTGTATATGTCAGTTTCACCTGCAGATGAAATGCCTGCTGCCCTCGAAGACATTGCCTATGTTCCACAACAAAAATTATAAACTAGTAATATTCCAGTAGGGAATGCATGGCAAACATAACAGGTTTTTAATTGCTACGTAGCTTCTCCACAATATGACGGGCCGAGGACTGCAGCATCCTCCCACTTTAAAGTACTACACAGTACAGTTTCGGTTTTCACCAACATACCATCAGAATAGAACCCACAACCTTCTGAAAAAAAAAAAAAGTGTTGTGCCACTAGCAGTGTAAGCAGACTCTGCATAAGCAGAGCTAAACTGTTTCCCCCACTCTCTGCCCCTTGTAAACACCACATGAGATGCAACTCTCTTGTGAATAAGCACCACTAAAAACCCTGAAAAAACTAAACATTAATATAGGAGGAGGAAAGGACTTAAATCAGGCACAAAAATATAAAGATTGTTGGTGTTATGTTATAAACTCACATCCACACATGCACTCAGCCCCTGCTTGCTTGCATCCACACACACAGCCCCTGCTTGCATCCACACACACTCACTCAGTCCCTGCTTGCATCCACACACACACACTCAGCCCCTGCTTGCATACACACGCACACTCGGCCCCTGCTTGCATCCACACACACACACAAATCAGCCCTATTGCATACACACACACACACACACTCAGCCCCTGCTTGCATCCACACACTCAGCCCCTGCTTGCATCCACACACTCAGCCCCTGCTTGCATCCGCATACACAGCCCCTGCATGCATCCACGCACACACACACACACACACACACACACACACACAATCAGATCCTGCTTGCATACACACACACACACACACACAATCAGACCCTGCTTGCATTCACACACACACAGCGCTTGCTTGCATACACGCACAGCCCCTGCTTGTATACACACACACACACACACAGCCCCTGCTTACACACACACACACACACACACACACACACACAGCACCTGCTTGGATACACACACACACTCAGCCCCTGCTTGCATCCACACACACTCAGCCCCTGCTTGCATCCACACACACACACAGCCCCTGCTTGCATCCACACACACACACACACACACACACAGCCCCTTCTTGCATCCACACACACACAAAAACACACACAGCCCCTATTTGCATAACACACACACTCAGCCCCTGCTTGCATCCACACACACGCACACACTCAGCCCCTGCTTGCATCCTTACACACACACAGTCCCTGCTTGCATCACACACACATCCCCTGCTTGCATCCACACACACACACACACACACACACACACACACACACACACAGCCCCTGCTTGCATCCCCACACACACACACACACACACACACACACACACAGCCCCTGCTTGCATCCCCACACACACACACACACACAGCCCCTGATTGCATCCCCACACACACACACACACACACAGCCCCTGATTGCATCCCCACACACACACACACACAGCCCCTGCTTGCATCCCCACACACACACACACAGCCCCTGCTTGCATCCCCACACACACACACACACACACACACACACACACACACACACACAGCCCCTGCTTGCATCCCCACACACACACACACACACACACAGCCCCTGCTTGTATCCACACACACACACACACACAGCCCCTGCTTGCATCCCCACACACACACACAGCCCCTGCTTGCGTCCCCACACACACACACACACACACACACACAGCCCCCGCTTGCATCCCCACACACACACAGCCCCTGCTTGCATCCCCACACACACACACAGCCCCTGCTTGCATCCACACACACACACACACACACACACACAGCCCCTGCTTGCATCAGCAAACACACACACACACACACACACACACACACACACAGCCCCTGCTTGCGCACACACACACACACAGCCCCTGCTTGCGTCCACACACACACACACAGCCCCTGCTTGCGTCCACACACACACACACAGCCCCTGCTTACACACACACACACAGCCCCTGCTTGGGTCCCCACACACACACAGCCCCTGCTTGCGTCCCCGCACACACACACACAGCCCCTGCTTGGGTCCCCACACACACACACAGCCCCTGCTTGCGTCCCCACACACGCGCACAGCCCCTGCTTGCGTCCCCACACACGCGCACAGCCCCTGCTTGGGTCCCCACACACGCGCACAGCCCCTGCTTGGGTCCCCACACACACACACACAGCCCCTGCTTACACACACACACACAGCCCCTGCTTGCATCCACACACACACACACACACAGCCCCTGCTTGCATCCACACACACACACACACACACACACACACAGCCCCTGCTTGCATCCACACACACACACACACACACACACACACACACACACACACACAGCCCCTGCTTGCATCCACACACACACACACACACAGCCCCTGCTTGCATCCACACACACACACACACACACACACAGCCCTGCTTGCATCCACACACACACACACACACACAGCCCCTGCTTGCATCCACACACACACACACACACAGCCCCTGCTTGCATCCACACACACACACACACACACAGCCCCTGCTTGCATCCACACACACACACACACACACACACACAGCCCTGCTTGCATCCACACACACACACACACACAGCCCCTGCTTGCATCCACACACACACACACACACACACACACACACACACACACACACAGCCCCTGCTTGCATCCACACACACACACACACACACACACACAGCCCCTGCTTGCATCCACACACACACACACACACAGCCCCTGCTTGCATCCACACACACACACACACACACACACACACACACACACACACACACACAGCCCCTGCTTGCATCCACACACACACACACACACAGCCCTGCTTGCATCCACACACACACACACACACACACACAGCCCCTGCTTGCATCCACACACACACACACACACACACACACACACACACACACACACAGCCCCTGCTTGCATCCACACACACACACACACACACACAGCCCTGCTTGCATCCACACACACACACACACACACACAGCCACTGCTTGCATCCACACACACACACACACAGCCCCTGCTTGCACACACACACACACACACACACACACACACACAGCCCCTGCTTGCGTCCACACACACACACACACACACACACACACACAGCCCCTGCTTGCGTCCACACACGCACACACACACAGCCCCTGCTTGCGTCCACACACACACACACACACAGCCCCTGCTTGCGTCCACACACGCACACACACACACACACAGCCCCTGCTTGCGTCCACACATGCACACACACACAGAGCCCTGCTTGCATCCACACACACACACACACACACACACACACACACACACACACACACAGCCCCTGCTTGCATCCACACACACACACACACAGCCCCTGCTTGCATCCACACACACACACACACAGCCCCTGCTTGCATCCACACACACACACACACACACACACACACACACACACACACACACACAGCCCCTGCTTGCATCCACACACACACACACAACTCCCTGCTTGCATCCACACACACACACACACACACAGCCCCTGCTTGCATCCACACACACACACACACAGCCCCTGCTTGCATCCACACACACACACACACACAGCCCCTGCTTGCATCCACACACACACACACAGCCCCTGCTTGCATCCACACACACACACACACACACACACACACACACACACACACACAGCCCTGCTTGCATCCACACACACACACACACACACAGCCCCTGCTTGCATCCACACACACACACACCCCTGCTTGCATCCACACACACACACACACACACACACACACACAGCCCCTGCTTGCATCCACACACACACACACACACACACACACACACACACACACACACACACACACACACACACACACACACACAGCCCCTGCTTGCATCCACACACACACACAGCCCCTGCTTGCATCCACACACACACGCAGCCCCTGATTGCATACACACACACACAGCCCTGCTTGCATCCACACACACACACACACAGCCCCTGCTTGCATACACACACACACACACACACACACACACACACACACACACACACACACACACACACACACAGCCCCTGCTTGCATCCACACACACACACACACACACACACACAGCCCCTGCTTGCATCCACACACACACACACAGCCCCTGCTTGCATCCACACACACACACACACACACACACACACAGCCCCTGCTTGCATCCACACACACACACACACACACACACACACACACACACACAGCCCCTGCTTGCATCCACACACACACACAGCCCCTGCTTGTATCCCCACGTGCATAGAGCCCCGGCTTGCATCCCCGCGCATACAGGCCAAAATTTATTGAATCAACTTTACAAATTGTTGGTGTTATGGGTAGAGACTTCAGGCTCCTGTACTGAAGGTACAGGGTTTGAGCCTGGGTATTGGTAAATATCAGCTGTATCCATGGGGGGGCATTTTCACACACACACACACACACACACACACACACACACACACACACACACACACACACACACACACACACACACACAGCGACTGCAAGGAAAGTCACACTGTTTAAAAGACAAAATGATTGCAAAAAAAGGGCAAAAACTCATGCTGGGAAGTATAGATCTGAGTTTAAACACAAATACTCCACACTATTCTTAGTGAGTGCAAGAAATCTAAACACACACACACTCTTAGTGACCTGCAAGAGACCTCATGTGTCTGGATCGTGTTTAACACTTAGCGAATGCAAGAAATCTCAGTGTTTAAAAGACACTTGGCGACTGCAGACTTACCTGAGTTTAAACACAAGTACTGCACACGATTCTTAGCGAGTGCAAGAAAGCTAAAGAAACACTGTTTAAACACAAATATGCTATAAAACTTCAGGCTGGGAAGCAAACTGTCTGGATCTTAAACTTATGCTGGGAAGCATGGATCTATATTATGACACACAAACTCTCTGAAATCTTGATCTAACCCACACAGGAAGTCTGGATCTAAAAATAACGACATGCACACCCCCCTCCCCTTTAGCTTGTGCAAGGCAATGAAATTTGTATTTAAAGTGGAAACTTTTTTTTAAACACTAAGTTCTACGCAGACAAAATACCTTGACTCACTTCTGCAATTAGGCAAACTATGCCCACAAAAAATACCTTAGCGGCAATGAAATTTGGGTCTAAATACGCATTGACTGTGTAATTACAGTAAAATCTACAATCCTTTTGGGAACAAAGCTTAACTAAAATGTAATAGCAGTGCTTATTAAACTAATAACGACTGCATAATAAACTAGAAGGCAAGCGGTACAAAACTCCTGCATGTGCTATGATCTACAATTTCCCAGTCACCTTGAATATTGAAGAAACCAAGCGATGTCTCCATATTATTACAGGGAACAGACTAGTATGAAAAAAAAACAGCTGAAGAACTTACTGTTTAAATGCAAGATCCGAATGCAGTAGGAGCTTCTGGATAAGGAATCCACGTGTTCCCGGATGTCCAGCAAGATAAATCACTTTGCAGGATACACCATGAGTGAAAAGGGGTTCTTCAGTCCCTGCAGCAAGTTTTTAACACCTCACAGGTGTTGGGAAGGTCTGAATATCTGACATCACATAATAGGCGGAGGTAGGGATTTTTAACAATAGCATGTAAATAGCGCCGGGATGATGTAAGTTTTTGGGCGGTATCTTCTATGGAAGCTACTGCTGATTTGTAGCCGCTCTTGCATCACAACTTCAGAGCCAAAAGCTAACTTTTACAGGGCGCGAGAAATACTTTTCTAAGTGAAAGTAAAGCAGTGCGGGTAAGGAATGTACTACTGGAGGAAAACAGAGGAAATAGTTTTTCAAGGCAGCATTGTTCATTTTTTCAGGTTGGTAGATGGAATAGGGAGAAAATGATCTAATAAGTTGAGTTTGTGTAAGGCATATCCCGTTGTTGTCCTTTAAATATGTATCTCTGCGTTCTTTCCTGAATCCCAAAATGAGGGAGAAAGGATACTTCATAGCTTGGATGTCAGCATATCTCTTGGGTACTATCTTGACAGGACTAAATCTTTCAGAACTTTTGATAAGTTAATTTCTTGTAAAAGTAACAAGAGACAACCTGTCTCAAAGTGGACTATTTCTAAATGGTTGTCTTGGGCTATAGCCTTTTATTGTTCTCAACAAAATAAACCTATTCCAGGCAGGGTCGAGGCTCAGGGCCTTGGCTTCCTCTGTAGATTTTTGGATAGAGTTTGGATGCAAAGTATTCTGGAAGTATTAACTAGGATCTCTGTACATACTTCTGCAAAGGAATCCCAGCTAGATTTTTTTCTCTTGGTCTAGGAATAGGTCTGTGAGCATTATTTTTTTTTGTTATTGTTGCTGCCACTGTCCTGTGTGAATACCAAAACTTAAGATTTTTGAGAGCGCTCCATCGTCTTTATAAAGTTGTTGTGAACACACTGTTATTTTTATTTATTTATTTATTTTTTTAAAGTACCACCTCGGGGGGGGGGGGGGGTGAGTTAATGGTAGATTCAGGAATTTTGCTGATGTTCTGAGAGGCCACTATGTGTCAACACAAATATGCAGAGACACGCTTTGCGGATCTTTGCACGATTTCTGTGATTTTTTGAGCTTTGTGGGCTCATGGACAAAAGTATCCATTACATTATTCAGCTAATATATTTATTAAGCAGCTAGTTCAGCAAGATTGTTTTAATTGATTACAGTTTTGGTATATAGTCACATTATGGACACATTTAATGAATATGCATTGAATGATTTACTGAGCAATACATTTATGGTGAAGTGTGCAAATTGTGGCATTTCTCTAATAAATACTGCAAAAGATGATTTGAGTTCCTGTTTAAACTGTTAAAATGCTAGATTTTACAGGAATTCTTAATAGTAAACAATGCTGACCGTTTACTCTTAAAGATTTGGAGGCCACATTTAATACTGTAATTACTCTAGTATTAACACTGATCACATTAAGGACAGTAATGCTTGTAACTCTTTTAATGATATTGAAACAGTTAAAGAGAAGATGTTAGCAAAACATCTGATGAAAGATCTCTAAATTTAATAATGTTTACTTATATACAGAACTGTAGAAGTTTAGAAGTTGTAAAAGTTAAAACTAAGCCTTGTTTAACAAAACTATAAGACAAAGGGAATAAAGTATCTCATTAAGAAGAAGAAAAAGAAAAGTCTATCTTTAATTCTGAAGCTTATGAAGCTGAAACTTTTTGGGTATAGAATCAGATAGTAACTTAGCAGACAGTTTTATAATAAATTTAGATCATTTATATGATTTATAAGAAGGGTTAGAAGTACTTAACTGATCCTGCTTGTGAAACCACTGGCTCAAGCAATAATTCTCCATCAAACAGCAGCAGGGTAAGTCACTTTTATTTAACCTATTGAGTAATGCATACCTGTCACTGTTCCAGATTTGACAGACTCCTGATTTTGCCTCATAGTTTTGCTGGTAAATCATTCAGGATTACTGGCAGTCAGTAAATACAGACTTCAGAGTTTTATATTTCTTGTCCAAAAAAATAACATGTTGATGCAAAATGTGTTGTTCTGCTAACCTTTTAAGTGAATTAGAACAATGTTTAACACGTTCCTGAGTTTGAGCCTTTATTCTGCTATTATTTTTGGCACTGCAAAATTCTTCACCAAAAAAGTTGCAAGTTATAGTATCTGTTGTCCTGCCAGTTTTTATAAACTTCCTGAAAAAGAAAACCATCCCTGGATATCGGAAGCATCAGCTTTTCATAAAATCCAAGGTGCGACTGAGATCAGTCATTCTGAGCTGCTGAACTCTATAGTGCTTACCTTCCTCATGTTCATTATCAGATTTATCCTAACAGGGTCATATCACAATTTCCTGATTATGTTGTTAAACCTGAACAGGACTAATACGTTTTGTTTCTCCTAATTTTCCACAGCCAGCAGCAGCTTTTGTAGGGCCCATACACATTCAAGGATGACTTTGTGGGGGGTGGGGGCTGCAGCCACAGGTGGTGCAGATACCTAAAGTTGGCTGTGTTAGTTTTAGTGGAGAGAATATCCTCCAGCAGGGGTTAAATCAAGCCAGGGGAACTATGTCAGTGGTAAAATATTTAATGGAATTGTGAAGCCTGTTACTTAATAAAGCACTTAATATAACCAAGAAATATCTTTGAATTTTAAAGAAGATGCAAATAATTAATGTTAAGTTGTCAATCTCGCCTTCATTCTTGTTGGATGGGTTCGGAGCCGATCCTCGGCTCCGACTCGGCCAATACAAAAGCTCGAGAGCTTATTCCACCGGCTCGAGGCTCCCCTATATCCCACAATGCTAGGCGGTAACTACTCAGATCTCGTTTGCCGCTTAGCTGACGAGGTGCTCTCTTCTACCGGCTCTGGCAGGTTAGTAAGTTTTATAGTCAAAAACTTAAAATTTCTACCCCTATCCTTTCTGTTTAGTTTAGTTTTTAATATAGAGTATCCCTTTAGTTTAAATCGGGTCTCCCTTGTTTTTTATCCCCTTTTTATTCCCTTTTAACTTTTAGGCCTTTGGCCCACTTCCCTTTTTTCCCCTGTCATTTTAGTGTGACTGGATTTTTTCCTTTGGTTAAAGGGTGTGTCTGTGTGTTGTGTCTGTGTTATATACACTCTCTCTTTTAGGATGTCTAAAGACTCCAAGGTCTCTGGCTTCAAGAAGTGTGATTTGTGCTGTCAGAAAATGTCTCTGATAGACGGTCACACTTCGTGTCTATTGCCTGGGACCTTTGCACCTGCAGGACTCCTGTGCTGTTTGCCATGCATTCAGCCCTAGAGTCCTGCAGGAACGCGAAAATAAGCTTATTCTTAGAGGCTTGTTAAAGCCTGAAGGCCCCTCGACCCAGTCTGCATCGGGGAAGCCTTCAAAGACTTCCAGGCCGTCGGCTCCAGCTTCTGAGCCGTCTGCTGGGAGCATTAAGGCTGCTTCGACATCGGCTCCGGCTGGAGTCGATGTTTCAAAGTCTCAAACCGTTACCTCGGCTCCGGCCGGAGCCGAGGTTGCTAAGACTCAGTCAGCTCCGATAGTCTTATTGGAGCCACCTTCAAAGAAGAGGTCGAGGTCCCCTTCCATCGGCTCCATCCACTCTGCTCCGGGATCCCCTCTTCTGTCGGAGCGGAGCCATAGGTCCCATTCCTCTTGGTCCTCCAGGCTATCCGACCCTGACTTGCAAAGGGTGGTGAGTAGACTTCTCAAGTCTGAGGCACTGGCCCAAATGCTGCATAGCCCTACTCAGTCAGCGGCTGTTCCCATCCCTGCTTCTCTTCCTCCTCCGACTCCTTTGAGTTTGGAGCCGGGGCTCGTCGGAGCCATGGCTGTCGGTGCGCCGGAGCTGATACCTTCCCTTTCGGCTCCGTCGTCTGCTCCGATTTCCTCCTTGGAGGGATCTCGGCGCCGAGCTTCCCTCGTAGGCTCCGAGGGGGCGAGTGGCATCGGACCCTTGTCCGACCCCGTTCTCCCTCTCGGAGCGTCGGTGCTGGTGAGTTCGGCTCCATTGGCCTCGGAGCCGTCCCTGTCGGTGCCGGGAGGGTCCTTGTCTCCTCGGAGCGGGGACCTTCAGCCTTGGCTGATCGGGGCGCCTTCGAGGTCATGCGGAGCGTGCTAGGCCCCGTGTCTACCCCACAGTTGGCTCCATCAGCTCCTCCCTCTTCAGTGCCTGTGGTGGTTTCTACCCACCCCCTCGTAACAGACCGTAGAGAGCCAGCTCCTCAGGTTTCCCCATTGGGAATATCCTCTTCTTCTGAGGCTTCTCCTGATCTGGTAGGAGAACCCTCTCAGAAGAGACAGTGCAAGAGGAAGCACATTGACTCCCCCGAGTCTATCACCTCTGACACCGACTTGGAGGAATCTGAAGGTTCCCCTTGGTCCCCCTCTGAGGATGTCTCCTTTGCTGACATCCTTGAAATCCTTAAACAGAGGGGAACTGGCCCGCTCTTAACCCTTCAGAGGACGAGTCGGTCTACCTTGAGGCATTTGGCTCTCGTCCTTCCACCTCCTGGGTGTCTCCTCCCTTTGACCCCCTCATGGATGTGGTGGCAAGGAAGGCTTGGACGGCCCCTGATTCGGTGGAACCTACCCCAAGGAGGCCGTCAAAATTTATTACTGCCCCAAAAGAGAAACGGTTTTTATCCAAAGGTGTCTCTGTTGATGCCATGGTGGTGGCCGCAGCCACTAAGAAGGAATTATCCGATCCTTCGTTACCTGTCCATCCTCCTGATAAGGAGTTTAGGACTATGGACAGGTACGGTAAGCGGATGTTTTCCTCAGCGACCTTTGCCTTTCGGTCGCTGAACTACTTGTGTCACTTCACCCTTCTCCAGAGGGATTTACTCAAGGATATGGGTGAGGCCATGCAGGATCCAACAGCTGAGGGGTTCCAAGACAAAATGAACTCCCAGTTGGCAACCCTGAATTCAATTGTCAACTCCTCCATGCGGCTTATCTCATATGCGGCTGATGGGGTGAGTAGGGCCGCAGGGACAGGTGTAGCTTTACGACGCCACGCCTGGATGCGGCTTTGCAATTTTGCGGACCCTTTCAAGGCGTCCTTCAACAATTCCCCCTTTGGCTCAAAGTTGTTTGGACCTCAGGTGAAGGATACATTGACTAGGTGCGAGCAGGAAGGTAAGACTCTCTCTGCTGTGGGAGTCCGTTTTTCTACCCCTTCCAGACCTTATCCCAAAGGTCGGGGGGGGGGGGATGTGGTTCCGCAAACCACAAGGAGTCTCATCTGACGCACAAAGTCTATTCCCCTCTAGAGGCAGAGGGGGGGAACAACAATAGACGCCGCCCTAGGGGCAGAGGTGGCCCACAAAACCAGGGTAGCAGAGAAACTTTCTCTGATAAACCCGTTCAGCATCTCTGAGGAGCTGCCCGGCTGTCCACCTTCGGAGGCAGTCGGAGGAAGATTATCACTGTACCCAAAAGCCTGGCTTTCCCTCACTCAAGACAAATGGGTACAGTCGATCATATCCGAGGGTTACAAAATCCCCTTTATTCACATCAACTGCTTCTGTCCAGAGACTTCACCATCCAAACTTGCCAAGCTCTAGGCATTTCAATAAATTTTGAAAAATCTGCCTTGTCACCTTGTCAATCTATTACCTTTATAGGCACCACCTTAGACACAGTTCATCTTTCCGCCAGACTAACAGAGCAAAGAGTATCAGATATCCGCAAACAAGTTTGCCTTCTACTTCAATGCAACAAGATCAAAGCCAGGGTAGTCTTGAAGGTATTAGGACTCATGGCAGCTACTATTACACTTCTTCCCTTAGCTCGTTTTCACATGTGGATCCTCCAGTGGATGCTGTTTTCTCAATGGTCCTTCCAACAGTTCCCGATGTCTCACATCATCCTACTAACCCAATCATGCAAGAATCACCTGTCTTGGTGGATCACATCACCTCAGGTTCTCCAGGGCAGACCCTTCATTCCTCCACCCCCCCCAATCGCCACGGTGACGACGGACGCCTCCCTGATCGGGTGGGGGGGGCATTATCAGGGCAGGACAGTCTAGGGCACGTGGCAATCTTTCGAGTGCCACTTGTACATAAATGTCTTAGAGGTGAGAGCAGTGCTTTTAGCGTTGCAAGCCCTTCAGGACTCTCTTCCCACGGGGACTATTGCAATTCAGACGGACAACATATCCGTAGTGTGGTACATCAACAAACAGGGCGGAACCAAGTCCTACCCCTTATGTCGAGAGGCACTCAGACTTTGGCAGTGGGCGATTTCTTCTCAGCGTTTTCTGATAGCAACGCACATTCCTGGGAAGTCCAACGTGATTGCGGACAAGTTGAGCAGGGCTATTCTCATGCCTCACGAGTGGTCTCTAAAAAAAAAAAAAAAAAAAAAAATCAGTGCTGGAAGAAGTCTTTCAAAGATGGGGCCGGCCTTGCTGCGATCTTTTTGCTACTCCCCAAAACAGCAAGTGTCACTACTTCTTCACCCTCTTCCCTTTACCAGGCCAACCCACCAGACACGCTCTAGTCCACGATTGGCCCCGGGGACTTCTGTATGCTTTCCCCCCCTTTCCACTGATCTCTCAATTCAGAAAGCTATCACCTCGAGAGTCACCATGATCCTCATTGCCCCTTACTGGCCTCGACAGATATGGTTTCCGTTCCACCATTACCTCTTGGAGCAGCCTTGGCATCTGGACCCAGTGCCAGATCTTTTGACCCACCAGTCGGGCCAGCTGCACCACTCCCTCCAATCTCTCAACATCACAGCGTGGTTTCTCCGATTCCTACCCTAGCCAGGCTTCCCTTAATCTCTCATTCGGTCCGTAACATCCTGATAGCCTCTCACAAGTCTTCTACCAGAAGGATTTACAATAGTAAGTGGAAGCGTTTTTCCTTCTGGTCAGCATCAAAAAATATAGACCCCTTCACTGCACCTATCCAGTCTATCCTAGACTTCCTGGCAGAGCTCTTTCATTTAGGCTCTTCCTCATCTACCATTAGAGTACAACTAGCTGCTATATCTAACTTTCATGTAGGTGTCTCGGACTCCAGTATCATGTCCCATAAACTCTGCAAAGCCTTTCTAAGAGGTGTCTTTTTGCTCAAGCCCCCAATCAGAGATCCCCCACCTCAGTGGGACTTGAATTTGGTCTTAGCATCCTTGATTCTCCCCCCCTTCGAACCTGTGGCTTCATGCCCTCTTAAGTTGCTCTCATGGAAAACACTTTTTTGTAGCCATAACATCAGCTAGAAGGGTATCTGAACTTCATGCTCTTTGCAGTCGTCCTCCTTACTTAGTTTTCCATAAAGACAGGGTGTCCCTCCGGACTAATCCGTCCTTCTTGCCTAAGGTTTCCTCTGAGGCAAACCTAAACCAGACGATTGATCTCCCCGTCTTCTTCCCTGATTATTCCAACAGGTCGGAACAAAAGTTATATTTTCTAGATGTTCATCGCCAACTTCGATATTATTTAGACAGGACTAAACAGTTCAGGAAATCTGATCAGCTCTTCCTGTCTTATGCGGAAGGGAAATTGGGCCTTCCAGTTACTAAAGTGTCCCTTTCAAGATGGCTTACCTCTATAATTACCTTCATCTATGAAATCAGACATCAAAAACTGCCTTCAAGACCTAGAGCTCATTCAACTAGGGCATTAGCTACATCTGTAGCTTTTCAGGACAGGCTACCAATAGATTCCATTTGTGCAGCAGCCCCATGGACTTCTCCTCATACCTTTATCTCGCATTACAAATTGGATATGGCCTCCAGAAACCGTGCCAACTTTGGTTCCACTGTTCTCAAGAGTCTGTTCTGATAGGCCACCCGGGGTAAGGTGCTAGGGACGCGGTCCCATCCAGCAAGAATGAAGGCGAGATTGACAACTTAACATTGAGAAGTTATGTACCTACCATAACGTTTCATGTTAGTTGTCTTCTTCTCGCCTTCTTTCTTGCGTCCCACCCTCTTTCCCCCTAGCCTGGACAGACCGATAGGAATTTTTGGGATCTTCCATTGGGGTTTTCCTTCCCACATGTTCTACCACCTCTATTCTCCCTTTTATGTTTGTGGTAGCTTACCTACAGGTTTATATATAGAGGTGGGTTCCTTTTCTCTCTTCTCCATACTATGGAGACCAGAACTGCTTGGTTTTAGCTATCAAATGAGATCTGAGTAGTTACCGCCTAGCATTGTGGGATATAGAGGAGCCTCGAGCCGGTGGAATAAGCTCTCGAGCTTTAGTATTGGCCGAGTCGGAGCCGAGGATCGGCTCTGAACCCATCCAGCAAGAAAGAAGGCGAGAAGAAGACAACTAACATGGAACGTTATGGTAGGTACATAACTTCTCATTATTACCCACCTGGTTTATTAAATATGCATGGTTGCTGTTCTAGCTTTTGTTGGTTTGACAGACGTGTTACAATTTGTCAAGAAAAAAGCAGGGTTCGCTGGTGCCTAAAGACGGCTATGTTTTGATGTACACCATTAGCATTCCATCACTCTTGTGTTACTTATTGCACTGACATACCTTATAATGCTTCACTGTGCATTATGCTTTCAGGAGTGTGAACATACTTTCTTCTGGATTTGCTTAGGCTGTCCCTTGTTTTGTGCTCCAAGAAGGTTGGCCTCGATGCTTTGTGTTTCCAGATTTTGTGCAGAAACTGTGTAAAATATAAAATATAAAATATTAATTGGTATGATCTTGTAGTTTAGTCTTTTATGTGACAAGGATCTGAAGGGATGGTTAAGGGACATATCCCTCTTTATAAGCATTAACAAACTGATGAACACAAAGTCCTGTTCTCTAATGATACAAATGTGTTTGATTCTTCCACAAAAAGGTTCAATCCCTATATACTACAATAACCACACTTTCAGCAATCTAATATTATGATGGCTACCTGAATATCTGTTCCTTCTTTTCTAGAGATATTATGGAACTTCACTTCCTTTTGGAAAAAAATCATTTGAGAAATCTAACATTGGACTGTTAACAGTAGAGCAAGCCTTGGCAGACTATGGAGTGCTCATTAAAGCACTTAAGAAGCAGTATAATGCTGAAAACTGTCCTGTAGTTGTATTTGGTGGGAGGTAAGTCGGCTATATATTTTTCAGAATTGTTCTACAATTGGCATGCTGATTGCCTACATAATATATTCAAGTACTCTATAGCATTAAAGATTGAAATGAAAACTGGACATGTGCTTTGATCAGAATTTGAAAGATAAATTGTGTCCGTCATACATTCGTCTGAACTGACATGCATCTTAGGAGTGGAGATGGACAGAAATTTCTCCTGTAGAATTTAGAAGTTCTTGGGGCAAAATCTTGGTCCTCAGAAGATCATCCCACATAGAATCAAGGCAGAAATGGCTGAATGCACAGTAGATGTAATATACAAAAGCACAAAGCTGTAGAATCCAGCTGTATAAAAGGAAAATCATCTATCAACAGGCAAACATGCAGAGAATATTTGTATTGAAGGAAGGGTAAGCCCTCTTGTACCTCCACACCCCTACAACTTCTATTTTCTACATTTGAGGTCACAAGTTTGAGAATAAGGAACTATTCATTTGTGTTGCAAGAGCAAATAATGTTCTTCATATTGATCACTGCTGCAGTAGTTTTAGCTACATATATTATATCCTTTTCTGTTTCAACGCTTTGTCATGAGAATGTATTCTACTTCAGAACAGGAGCACTCTTTTTTTTTTTTTTTTTTTTTTTTTTCCCTGTCAATTCAAAAGTTGTTTAAAGTATTTGCATGCTGCTTCTTTCTGTGAATAAAATGTTTATTTTACCTTTTGGGACTGGTAAAGTATTTAAGTCCTTTTTACTATATTTTTCTGTTAAAAAAGTGACTTCAAAAGGCTTAAAATTTTTTTGGCTTTTGCTGCTTTTCTTCCGTGGAAAAAAGGCACAATTTTCTGCTTGACTGTGTGGAACAAACTACTGGTCTCTGATTGCTTAACATTTTCTTTTTTTGGATGGAAGAACCAAACAGTCTTTGCCAGCACAACAGGTTAGCAGTTTACCTCAGCTGCAAATGGATGACTCTGCTGTGGCTATTGGCACCTCAAACAATTTTTCTACCCTGTATCCCTGTGGGTGTACTGTGGACTGGTGGAGGTTAGCTACATCATCTGTGGTAGTTGGGGTCCCCTCAGTGGCCAAGGGAGAGAGACTCTTGTTGATTCTGGGAGAGGGAACAGGGAAAGCTTCCCTGTTTTGTCAGAATGTTGTGCCCGTCTCTGGGGAAGCTTCTTTTGCCATTAATAACACCACTGACCCAATGTTTGCTGCCAAAAAGAAATGGAAAACTAAACGCATCTATTACTCCCCAGATTTTCTTGGACGGGAGTAATTTACTGGGTCTGGTGCAGGGTTTAAATAGGCTATTGAGCCTTCTTAAATAATAGTGTTTGGTAAAACAAAGAGGGATACCTCTTTCCTGAAGAGATTCAAAATTCTGAATCTTGACAGGAAGATGAAGGGATGATGCAGGGTTTTCTCCTTAAATTTTTGATTCAGACTCTGAAGAGAACTGAGTTTCTGATTAATTTTCCCTGTGGGGGGATTTTTTGTCTGAATATCTTTCCAGATTGTCCCAGTAGATACAGTGGGAGAACACTGGTTTCTCATTCTGTCAGAAAATAGTGTGAGCTTTACGCAGAGAATTTCCAGAACCTTCACCTGTTCCTTCCATTTTGTTAGCTTTGGAGGGTACATGTGTGGTAGTGCCTGCAATTTTTCTGATAGTCAGCCAGCTACCCCTAAAAATGTAGATCAAATGTATAAAGTTTCACAGTCTTAAGTTTTTATACACCCAAACCTGACCCAACAGCTATAGCTTTATTTAATTCTGCTGCTGCTAAACATTCAGATTTGATTTTTTTTTTGTACATTTCTCAACAGTCTTCAAATCCGACTTCGGACACTTTCAAGTTTTGGATTCTGTACACTGTTTCCTCCATTTACCAATAATTCCCCAAGATGACCAAGCTACCTCTGATCTCATTTGCCACCACAAGTGTTGGGATAGATCTTTTGGTGCTCAGTAGTGGGATAAGTTAATTTATAGGTTCATACTAGGCTATCTGCCCTAGGGCATTTATAAGCCTAGCCAGTGTGTGTTTGGCTTTCGCCACCCATTTTAAATGAATTTTGCTATGCTCTTTTTCGAGGTTAGTGTACTGTGCCTCTGTCTAACAGTGACACAGAAGTGATACCCGGGGTAAACCTGCGATCTCCCATCCACTCATCAAGATTCCTCTTGAAGAGAGTCAATGAGGGACTTTGCCTAACCTGGACTGGGATTTTATTCCAGAGTGAAGGGGAGCCTCTGGGTTATGAATCTGTCCCTCCAGCATGTCCTATTTATTTCAATGCTGAGGTTCAAGTCTCTCGAGCGCGTAGCTCGATGGGATTTGGATTTTCTGAGGTGCAGCATGTCCATTAATTCCAGGTTGGACATGGCTTTATACGTCAGGCACAGATCGCCTCTGAGCAGGCGGGGTATGCCACTGATTAGAGCTGGAGATTCTTTAACCGGGCAGCATATGGCATCTGTTTGAGCACTTTGATCCTCTTGGTGAGGTACTTTTGGGGTCTTTCCAGTTGCTGCAGGTGTCTGGTAAGGTACATCCCAAAAGGGGCATTTTACTCAATTATGGGCCTGATGAGGGATGAGTAAAGAGGCACGATGACCTCCCCTGATCTAGATGTGAATCCCTTCATGATTAGGTGGGCTATATAAAATGTTTTTCGAACCACTTTGGCCACGTGGTTGTCAAATGAGAGATTGCTATCAACTTGGGTCCCCAGGTCCCTAATTACTTCCGTACTTAATGGATTACCACCTATGTGGTAAGTTGTGGGCACTTTGTTTTTGCCAAAGGGGATGACTATACACATTATGGCGTTTAGCTTGAGGCCATGGCTCTGGCACCAGTTGTCTGTTTCTATGAGGCCCTTTTGTAGGATGCTTGTGTCGGCTGGAGAGTTGATTATGGCACCCAGTTTGCAGTCCTCTGCGAACTTGGTCAGCCACAGTCCTTCCGTGTTGGCCTGTACCTCTGAGAATTATATACCGAACAAGAGAGGTCCCAGGACTGAGCCTTATGGGGCGCCACTTGTAACTGGTTTGGAGTCTGACATGGCTCCAGCAATTCTAACCATGTGGGTTCTGTCCTTGAGCCAGTTTGCAACCCATTTAGTGACATAGGGGTTTATATTTAAGCTGGTGAGCTTATCTATAATGCCCGAGTGGGGTATTGTATCGAAGGCTTTTGCAAGGTCCAGGTAGGCTGTGTGGACCACCTTCCACTCGTCAATGGCCTTTGGTGACTGTTTCAAAGAAATCGACCAGGTTTAAGAGGCAGGATCTGCCCTTAACAAAGCCGAACTGGGTAGGATCCAGTGTCTGTAGGTCCCCAATATCTATATTTATGAGGTCCATGATGATCCTTTCCATAGCTTTGCAGACTAAGCTAGTCAGGCTTATGGGGCGATAGTTTCCAGGATCCGTTGAGGCACCACCTTTGTGGAGAGGGACCACTGTTGCTGTACGCCACTCTTTGGCTACATATCCTGTAGTAAGGCTGAGATTGAACAGTAGTTTTATGTTTGGGTTTAGCTCTTCTTGGTGTTCATGTAGGATGCAGCCCGGGACACCGTCTGGTCCCATTGATGCTGTGTTTTTTGCTTTGGAGAGGGCGGCTAGAGCATCTGAGATGTCAGCGGGGGCAGCACTCTGCTGGGATAGATGTTTGCCCTTTTGGTGGGGAGGGGGGGAGAAGTTTGCGCTGAACCTGTCAGCTAGGATGTTGGCAATGTCTGTGGGTTCGGTGTATTTTTTGTCATTTTGGACTAATTCTGAGCATATCTGGGAATTCCCACCCAGGTTCCTAACATAACTAAAGAAAGCCTTGTGATTATCCTTAGTGTCCTGTGCAATTTTTCTCTCGAAGCTGGCCTTGGACGATTTTGAGTGCCCGTAATTTTTTGTTAATACTGATCAGAGATGCCTTCCCTTTTTGGGATTTTGCTCTGTCATGTAGTAGCTTCCTCCTTCTATTGTATAGTTTATGGCTGGGGTCCACCAGACAGGACGCCTGCCTTTGGAGGATTGGGTCTTGGTTTTATTTGGGATTGCATGATCCATGCATTCCTGAAGGTGCTCATAGAATGCATTTATAAAGGATTCTGTGGTCTGGGCCGTATTTTCCACAGGCCTGGGGGCTTTGAAGGATTCCACTTCGGTTTTGAGGAGTGTGAAATTTGCTTTAGAGAAGTTTTTCACTGTGTTTTTTTGGGCAGGGGGTGGAGTCGGGATGTGAATATCCAGTGAGATTAGTTTATGGTCTGATCTTACCAGTGATGGATACACTTCTGGTCTGGAACATAAGAGTCCCCATGTTGGTGATGATCAGGTCCAGTATGTTTTCCCCTCTTGTGGGAGTGGTAACAAGTTGTTCCATAGCATTTGAGTTTATAAATTCTAGGAACCTTTGGGCTAGGGTGTTGGAGCTAGAGTAATGCTCCCAGTCTATGTTTGGGTAGTTGAAGTCGCCCAGTATAATGGTGTTTGGAGAGACCTTCATATTTTCCAGTGTTCTCAGGAAGGCCGAGTGGGGTTCCTGGGTTTGGGAGGGTGGTCTGTAGCAGGCTATAAACTGGAAGGCAGTTTTACCCACAGTTAGTTGCACATGGATAGTCTCTGATGCTTCTTGCTGTGCCACCAACCTGGAGGTGTGGGTATCTTTGACGAATATTGATAGTCCCCCCCCCCCCCTTGTGGTTCGGTCCAAGTTTTGGGGCTGAAAAGCATGGTATGAGGTATATCCTGGTAGTGCTGGGGTGCTCTCGGGAGCCTTGAACCAGGTTTCTGTTACTGCACAGATATCGATGTTCTCCATGCTAAGGAGAGTTTCGAGTGCGTGCATCTTGAGGTTTAGACTTCTGGCATTGAGTAGCATTACTCTTAGTTTCTTATCCCTTGTGATACCTTTGGAGGTGGGTTTGTCTCTTGAGCCTTGCGTAAAAAAGACACTATAGGGGTGGCAAGAGCATTTGCCAATATCCGGAAGCCCAGGGGTGATAGGTGCAAGCCATCCCTAGTGAAGCATCGTGGCTTGTCGAGCATGTCATCCCAGGCTGACAGGCATTGGATCCCCTTTGAATAACACCAATACTTAAGCCAATTGTTGAAATTGATCATCTTGTCTTCATATTGTGGCATCATTCTTGGTGAGGGTAAGATGCTACTCCAGGTCAGGGTCATACCGGCCTGGGCTACATACTCAGAGAGCTCCTCTGTCTTTTTTCATGTAGTCCAGGGAGGTACGTCTCGGGTCATTCACACCAGCATGGACAATGACTTAGTCATATTTGTACTTGCTTTGGAGTGACCTGAGTGCTTGTGTTGTGGCGGATCCTAGCACCCAACAGGCAGCTCACCGTGACCTTCTCCTTGTTTAGCCTGGTGAGTGGGACGTCAGTGTGCCTGACTATCGAGTCACCTATTACAAATGTATTAGGTGTGTTGTTTAGCCTTAAGGGCTGTGACTGTTCGGCACACTGGCTTTGTGAGCTATGTGTTGCACGTGTTTTGTTTTGGGGTAGTGGTTGCTTGGGTGTCTGGGCGTGTATCTTTTCTAAATAGCTTCATAACCTTAACATTTGAGTAATATTTTTTCTCATTTGTCTTTATCCTTTGCTTTTCTACATTCTTATGCTATTCTCTGGTTCTTCACCTTAGGTGTTGGACTTTTCTAATTTCTCTTAAAAAAAAGATTTTTTTTTTTTTAATTTTTATAGTTACTGCTACTATTTTTATTGGGTATGATAGTATTTGTAGTGTATAGCAGCTTTTACTGTAGCTGACTATGTTTTTTTCTGCACCTGCTTTTTTGGTATCTTGTTTTTTTTCCCCAGGATGTGGGACAAACCATCAATATTTAAAAAGTGTGTGGCCTGTGCCCACAAGTTATCAAATTTAGATGCATATGATGTGTGTACTGCCTAGGCCTCTCAATTTGAACATTTCCTGCCTCATGGGCCATTGTCGAGAGACAAAATAAATTAATCATGTGAAAGAGCTTCTCCCAGCACCTGCTGGAGAAGAGTACTCCAGTTTCTTAAAAACCTCCATCTTCTGCTTCAAAGAATTAGTTGAAAAGCCTAAGGAGAAAAACAAAAAGAAGGAAAACGAGAAAGATCTAAAACTGTGGTAGAGGTCTCCAAACCATACCTCATCTTTGGATCTGGCTTCTAAAGTTACTAACCATTCAGTCTCAATGCTTTTCTCTGATCAGACACTCCTGCAAGGTTATCACCGGAGCCAGTTTTGCCTCTTTTCCATTCTTACAGAAAAGGCAGTACCATCATTCCAGACCTACATCCACTGCTTCATATTTCAGTAAGACATCTTCCAAAAGCCTTATTGAAGTAGGCATGGACAAAATGATGAGGTTTCTTTGGACTCTGATTCAGTTGGAGGTCCTCCCAGCTCCATCTTCTGGCCGAGAAAATGTTTTCATCCTCACATTCAACACTTGATCCTTCTGTGATCTGACTTTTTGGATCAGAAACATTGGATTTGACTTCCACCAGGGGCAGGTCTGCATCGGAGCTCAGTCTTTATTCATACTGGTTGGGTCGGCACAGACTGCTTTGAAGCTGTTTGAGTCTCTGGGCTGAATGGTTAGCATTGACTGTGACAGGATAGGTTTGGAACTGAGGTCTTTGGAACTGTTCCTCCCCCTTGGAGTCTCAGCATTAGACAGTTGTGCTCCAACTTCAGCCCCTGATCTGAGCCACGTGGTATCCCATGTTGAGCCTCCTTTGGTAGGGCTTCAGGTCCTAGGGCTCAGCTTCTCTGAACCATATCAAACTTGGCTTTTGAGAGAATATGCTCTTATTCTAGAGAGAAGACTATCCATGTGAATTCTGATCCATCCCTCCCTCAAAGGATCTCCCAGGATCCCGTACCTAATCTTCTTGTCCTGTTAGGACAGCCAGTAACTAAAATTCGTGCACTGGATCCAATGGAAGAGATTACTTCAGCTTCTGAGGGATAAGTGTAGAAGGAGACACCTAGATTCCCTTTAGGAGTCTGTCACCACTTATGCTGACTTTGATGGAGAGGGTCCCCACTTTGAGGATGTTTCATTTAGAGAAATCCTTGA
The DNA here is from genome assembly GCF_019279795.1 of Protopterus annectens. NCBI lineage: Eukaryota > Metazoa > Chordata > Ceratodontiformes > Protopteridae > Protopterus > Protopterus annectens. Next base: position 590,412,564 of record NC_056750.1, read on the forward strand.
ACTGCCTAAACAAAAATGGTGTTGGTCCTCCAAGCGACTTTCTCCAGAACAGTCCATTTTTAGCTTGTCATTTGGTTTTGGCACTTGTGCATCTGGGATAGCTCTGCCCATGAATGAGATGATGGACTTTGTCTCTAAATGGGCATGGAAGGTGCTGGACACAGCTGAACCCATCCCTAAGAAACAAGTGAGGTTCCTTGTCACTCCCAGGGCTCATCTCCATTGGAGTAAGGGCCCAGCCATGGATTCTATGATAGTGGCGGCAGCCACCAAAAAGAAACTAGCAGAAGAAAGTTCCTCTGTTCATGGACTGAACAGGGAGTTTTGAGCATTGGACAGATTTGGAGGTAAGTCTACACTTCATCTACCTCCTCGGTGAGGGTATTGAATTATCTGGCACACGTTACACATTTTCAGAGAGCTTTGACCAAGGAGATCTCCAATTCTGTCCCAGGGGCCTTGATTGCAGATCAAAGAAAGTCGATTGGTGCACAGCTAGCCACTCTCCAGTACTTGCCTAATATCCCTAAGTGTCTTATCTCCAGTGCCACTGAGGGTTCATCTAGATCAGCTGGCACGGGAATATCCATCAAGAAACATGCTCGGATGAGACTGTCTGACTTTGCAGAACATTTTAAGATATCCTTTATGAATGCTGCTTATAATGGATCAACCCTCTTCTGTACTAAAGTGAAGGACATAGTATATAGAAGTGAAAAAGAAAAAAAAAAGGTAAATCCTTTCTGGCATAAGGATCAAATTTTCCACTCCTCAAAGTATCTTTTCTAGGAATCAGGAAAGGAAGGAAGAAAATTTGTTTCCACAAATCTCATGTTTTTTCACCTGACACTTCCACAGACAGAGCCCCCCCACTGCAAATAGGAACTTCTATAAAGCGGCAGGGGTGGTCCATAGAACCAAGGCTTCAGAGGTTCTTTTTCTAAGCAGTCTTTTCAGCACTCCTGAACAGTTGCCTAACTGCTGCACTCTGGAGGCAATCAGGGGGCGGGGACTTGTCCCTGCATCCAACAACCTGGACCACCATCACTCAAGACAAATAAGTGCAAAGGATAATAACCAGTGACTACTTAATTCTCTTCCACATCCCCTCTTTAGCACCAACAAGACTTCCTGATGATCCACCTTTTCAAAGGAAAGCAGCCCCTTCAGAAATTAAGCTTCTAAACCGGCAAGAGGGGCAACTGCCCAAGCACAAAGTGTTGGGGGAGGGGGGCAATCAGCTGTTCCAGATCTCTCTTATGCACTATTGGCATTTAAAAGTTGAGATTGCATTTGCAGTCAAACCTGCACACTTAAGTTCTCAATTTGTGATCTAAATTGTAACAGCTGGTTGTTGCATTGTTGGAAGCAGTTTGCTACAGATTTAAAAGAAATTATTTTTTTTTCAATAAAATGAATGAAAGGAGGGTTGGGGGCAGGGCACAGAAACAGAACCTGAATGTTTGGGGCAGGAGGGGTGGGGGAGTATGTTGTGCATCTGGCCTCCTGGTAGTTTCGTCAGTAGAAGGAACGGCTGTTAGATGTTCTTCATCTCACATTGCTGCAGTCCTTACACTTGGGTAGTCCGCTGTCCTCGGTCGGCCCGCCCGAATATCAAAGTATAAGGCTGACGTCGGTCAAGGCGCATTTGACTGACATCAGGACGTCAGGGTACAAATGCGCATGACCGACGTCATATCCTCAGTCTTTTTTGCCGCATGGTCCGATGCAGAAGCAGTATTGCAAGTGCCGGTTGGCGTTCTGAAATTTTTCGATTCCGGAGTTTCAGACAGAGTCCAAGTTGGCTAAGTACCCCGTTGGGGATTATTTTGTTTTTTTCTTGCCTCAGTGGTTTAACGGATGTCAGAAAAAGTGAATAATTGTATTTCTTGTGGGAAACAGATACCGCATAGAGACTATCATACTTTGTGTATTCCTTGTTTAGGGCCTGAGCACGACGTTGTTGGGTGTCGCTCTTGTGCTAGATTCAATAAGCGCACTATAAAGAGGAGATTAGATTGTGCCAGGTTAGTCTTCGGGAAGCGGTGCAATTATAAAATGCCGTCGGATGCTCCGACGCCCGCTTCTTCGAAGAAGCGCAAAGACAAAGCAGTTAAGCCTAGGTTAGAAGAACCGTCCGTACCGGACACCGGTTCTTTAGAGGTGTCGGTGGAGCCGGTGGTTCCACCGGAGGTTTCTTTGGGATCCCAGGGAGAGACTTTGCTATTGCAGGATGTGGCCTCTCAGGAGGCAGGTCAGGGTGATGGGGCTTCTCAGGTTACTATACTCCCCTCCCTGCCTAGGGTGGTTAGGCCCTCTCCTTCTGTTTCCAAGGCTTCTCCCAGAGGCAGGCCAGGTTTAGCTTCAGTTGGTGTCACCCCTAGTTCTTCTGGAACTGTGCCCAAGAAGCATATGCTTAAAATGGCAGAAGATTTGATTACTTTGATTACGGGTTCTTTGCCCCCTCCTGATAAGAGACCTAGGGTGGAGCCTGAACTAGGGAGTTTTGAGCAGGCTTCGGATGTTTCAGAGTCTTCGGCTGAAGACTTGCAGGAGTATTCTCCTTATTCTGATTCTGATGTGGATGATTCTACTCCTTCTGCTTCTCCTCCTGAGGATTTTTCTTTTTCTGAAACTCTTCATTCCATGAGGGAGCATTTTAAGTGGGAAGGTCAGGACTTCTCTGATTCCAGGAAAAGGCTTAGGGAATTTTTGTTTTTACCCCAGCATAGGCCTTTGGCTATACCTCCGGTTTTGGATGTAGTGGAAGATGTTTTTACAGAGGCTTCTCTTAATCCTGATTCTTTGCCTCCTGCTCCTGTCAAACCGGATAGGTATTACAGGGTGCCTGAAGCTCATAAGTATCTTTTTAAGAGTCCTAGGGCAGACCCAGAAACTGTTAGCCAGGGGCCTAAAGGTGTTAAGGCTTCTGTTGTCAAGAATCCGGTTCCTGCAGATAGAGGCCAGGGCCTTGGATAGATGGGGAAAGAAAGTTTATACTTCTTCCACTCTAGCTATGAGGGCTTTGAATTGCCAGTTTCACATGTTGAAATACCAAAACTATCTCCTTTCACAATTGAAGTCTAAGGTTGATGCTCTGGCGGAAGGTATTGATTGTAAAGAGTTACAAGATTTAGTACATGTTTCTGAACAGGTGGGTAAGCATTCTTTGCAATGTGGTTTTGATGCTGTACAGGCCTCGTCTAGGGTGGCTGCCACTGGATCAGTTCTTCAGGCACGCCTGGCTGAGGGATCAAAATTTATCTGACCATGTTAAAACAAGGATTTTAGATGCTCCTTTACAATCTGATGTGTTGTTTGGTTCTCCTGTTGAGGCAGTTTTAAAGAAGATGGAGGACAAGGCTAAGTCTATGCAGACTGTTAAAGATTTTTTGCAGGTTCAACCTCCAAAGTTTAGTAGAAATTGGCCTACTAAGGGGTGGACGTATCCTTCTTATGATTCCCAGTCTAGGGGTAGATCTAGACGTGGTAGGGGCAGAGCTCAGGGTTCTTTCAGGCCTAGAACAGGGAGTTCTCCTGCGCAGTCTTCAGGTGAGGGCAGGGGTCAGTCCTTTCGTAAACAGACCCAATGACCTACCTTTTCCGCTGCCAGAGCCTTCTGCCTGGCAGCACCTTTGGGAGGAAGGTTGGCACTTTTCAAAGAAAATTGGAGTTTAATTACCCAAGACAGATGGGTATTGGATATCATACACCACGGTTACAGGTTTTATTTCCATACCTTGCCTCCTTTCAGAGGCATGCCAGACGTTCCTCCTCAACAAAGAATAGAGGCTCACAAGCAAATTTCTCTGTTACTCCAACTAGGGGCCATACAGCCGGTCCCTATGCCAGAAGTGGGCCTAGGATTTTATTCTCGCCTGTTCCTAGTACCAAAGAAGGGGAACACGTGGAGACCAATTTTGGATTTATCTGTCCTCAACACTTATCTGGACATTCCCAAGTTCAAAATGTTGACGTTACAACAGCTTTTACCTCTGCTGGGCAAAGATCATTGGATGGTAACTTTGGATCTCAAGGAAGCTTACCTTCATGTTCCTATCAGACTAAGTTGCAGGAAGTATCTGCGTTTCCGAGCTGGGACTTCTCACTATCAGTTCTCTGCATTGCCCTTTGGCTTATCTACTGCCCAGAGTGTTCACGAAAGTTCTGGCTCCAGTGATAGCTTTCTTCAGGCTAAAAGGAATACAGATCTATCCTTATTTGGACGATTGCCTGATTCTGGCTCAGGGAAGGGAAGAGCTTCTTCATCATTTGGAATATGTGATAGCAGTGCTAAGATGCCTGGGGTATTCTGTGAACGAAATAAAGTCCAGTCTAGTACCCTCTCAGGAAATGTGCTTTCTGGGTGTAAGACTGAATACAGCATCCCAGATGGCCTTTTTAACCCCAGACAAACAAAAGAATCTTTCCCTTTACTTCCATCAACTATCTCATCAGTCCGGGCTGACTGCAAGGACAGTCCTTCAAGCCTTAGGGTTCATGGCATCTTGTATTCTGGTGCTTCCCAATGCCAAACTGCATATGAGGAAGCTGCAATGGTATCTCAAAAATGTATGGACACAGCACTGCCAGGATTTGGACACTGTCATTCAAATAATACCTTGCATTCAAAAGGAATTTTTGTGGTGGGCTCAGGAATGTCACCTAAACAAGGGAGACTCTGTGACCCGGCCAGAGGCGAGTCAGATTTTAACGACAGATGCCTCAGACAAAGCTTGGGGAGCTCATCTAAATGGAAAGTGGATACAAGACAAGTGGCCTGCCAGACTACAACATCTACATATCGACCTGAAGGAGATGTTTGCAGTCCAGTTTGCATTAATAGCTTTCAAGGATTTACTTCTTCCAGGGCAGGTGTTGATTCTAACAGACAACACAACTGTCATGTGGTACATCAACAAGCAAGGGGGAACACATTCTTATCCTCTATGCGGGCAAGCAATGCTTTTGTGGGAGACTGCTCTCAGTTTACAGCTCAATCTTCAGGCAAGGTTTCTGCCGGGAGCACAGAACTCCTTAGCAGATGTGTTGAGCAGAAGGATTATGGATCCCCACAAGTGGAAATTGGATCCTCATGTATTTCAGAAATTGACAGTGTCATGGGGAACTCCAGACATAGATCTGTTCGCTTCTCCACTAAACCATCAGCTGCCAAAGTTTTGCACCTAAAAGGTTTCATCCCACAGCTTGGAAAGTGGATGCTCTTTCTTTCAATTGGAGCAATCTTCATGTGTATGCCTTTCCACCTCTGCCTCTCCTCCCAAAGGTACTTCTAAAGGTCAGGCAGGACAAGCCAAGGATGATTTTAATAGCTCCAGATTGGCCTCGACAGCACTGGTACCCATTACTGAGAAGTCTAGTACGGAAGCCTCCATGGCCTTTGCCTTCGATTCCACACCTGTTGTCCCAGGAGGACAGTCATTTGCTCAATGTCAAACTTCACTCTCTTCACCTAACAGCCTGGCATATTCTGTTTTGAACCATAGAGGGTCTCAACTTCCGCAACAAGTTTTGAATGTGATTTTGGAAGCTAGAAGGCCCAGTACAAGGAAAGTGTACGCAGATAAATGGAAGAGATTTTTATTTTGGAGTGCAGCAAAGGATTTTGATGTTTCTGAGCCTAATTTAAGTGTGGCTCTTCAATATCTTACTGAGTTACTGGACAAAGGTTTGTCCTTCTCTTCTATTAAGGTTCATGCTGCAGCAATTTCAGCTCACTATGATTGTGACCCACCATTGTTTTCTCATCCTTTGTTCAAGCAATTTCTTAGAGGGGCAAAGAATATAAGACCCCACGTGAGCTCCTACTCCTGCTTGGGATCTCAATTTTGTGTTGGAGAAACTCACTCTACAACCTTTTGAGCCTGCAGCTACTACTGAGTTGAAATATTTATCATGGAAGACTGCCTTTTTGTTGGCCATTACCTCTGCAAGAAGGGTTTCTGAATTACAGGCCCTTATGGCGGTTGAGCCTTTCTTAATTTTCCATAAGGATAGGGTATCATTACGTACTAATCCTTCATTTATGCCTAAAGTGGTTTCTAGTGTGGCTTTAAACCAAACTATTCATTTGCCTACTTTTTATGCAAATCCCCAAAATAAAGGGGAAAAGATTTTGCACACTTTAGATGTACACAGGCAGTTGCGATATTATTTGGACAGAACTAAAGGGTTCAGGCAGTCTCAGCAGTTATTTGTTTCTTTTGCTTTGAGTTCTCAGGGCAAGCCTGTGTCAAAACAAACTATTTCTAAGTGGATTGGGTTTTGCATTGCTTTCTGTTATTCCCATCATGGCAAGGAGATTCCAGCTGGGATTAGGCCTCATTCCACTAGGGCTACTGCCACTTCGACAGCTTTTTTGAGGGGGGTGGCAACCAAGGATATTCTGGAGGCAGCTACTTGGAGTTCAGTGCATACTTTCTCTAGGCATTATCACCTTCCACTTTACTCTAAATCCAGGGCTGGTTTTGCCACTGCTGTTTTGCAGGGCATTTTGGCAGCTCCTGCTTCCGTATAGTTTGGCCATCCTCCCTTACCTCTGCTTTGGGATTCTACCCAAGTGTAAGGACTGCAGCAATGTGAGATGAAGAACATAGTACAGTTTTGTACCTACCATAAATGTAGATGTTCGAAGATCCACATTGCTGCAGTCCAATTTACCCTCCCTCCCTCCTTCCCCTCTGTAGTTAGAGGTGGTTGTGTGGGTTGGGTTGTAAATATTGTGTATATTGTTAATATTGTACATATAATTAGTGCAAGGGTGGTTGGTTGTTTGTTTGCTGTCTTTTGGTTTTGACCTTTATTTTTAGGGTCTTCTGACATCTGGGGCAAGAAAAGACTGAGGATATGACGTCGGTCATGCGCATTTGTACCCTGACGTCCTGATGTCAGTCAAATGCGCCTTGACCGACGTCAGCCTTATACTTTGATATTCGGGCCGACCGAGGACAGCGGACTACCCAAGTGTAAGGACTGCAGCAATGTGGATCTTCGAACATCTACATTTATGGTAGGTACAAAACTGTACTTTTTTGTGTGTGTGTGTCTGTGTGTCTGTGTGTGTGTGTGCGCGCGCTTCACTTAAAGAACTGAGAGGGTAGGGCACTGGTTTGTTTAACCAGCAAAGGGCATTGGTTGAAACAGTGATGCTTCTGCAGTCAAGTCATCCAAGAGGTTCCACCAAACCAAAGAGAATGAGAACCCAAGGCCAGTTCTGGACCTAAGTTACTTGAACAGATTTGTAAGAAAAATAAAATTCTAGATGGTCATGGTACAGACTATTCTCCGTGTTCTGAGAGTGAAAGACTGTGTATGCTTGATAGATCTTCAAGATGTGTACTACCACATAAAGATGGATAGATGCTCCAGGAAATGTCTTCCCTTCCATCTAGCCAGCCATTTTCATTTCAGAGCTCTACCCTTTGGTCTCACCACAACACCCTGGTTGTTCACCAAATGTAATGCAGTAGTAGCAGCTCCTCTGACTGCAGAGGTTCCAGGTGTTCACTTATTTAGATGATGGGTTCGTCACCACTCCTACTTGGAATCTACTCATCCAAGCCAAGGACTGCTTGCTCCATCTGTGTTTAGACCTAAATATTACAGTGAACCAACAGAATACAGACTTCATCCTGCTCATTCGTCAGAGTTTATAGGAGCTCAGTTGGTCACAAGGCTCCAAATTGCAGAACTTCACCAAGCAATGATCATCTCCAGTCATCATTAAGCCATAGCCATATTGTCCTGTCAGAAACCACCACCAAGTGTGATTCTCTGTCTTTTAAGCTCCATGCCAGGTACTACATTCAAGTTCTACAGTGGGCTGCTGCAGTCCAATGGTTGATAAAGCAGCAACCCACATCTTTCCAAGTATTTTTTAAAGAAAATTTGCAAATCACATATCTGATGAAGGTTGGACTCCACATCTTTCACAAGGACTTTATTTCAACTTTACCTGTCCCCAAACCATGGATGCTTCCCAATTGTGGGGGTGGGGGGCATTACCTGGGAAAGACAATCCAAGGTATGTGTTCACAATCAGCGGCCAGTCTTCACATCACTGTGCTGGAGAAGCGAGCAGTCCTCCTAGCATTGCAGGCTGTTCAGGACTCTCTCTCAGATGAGATATCTATCAAGACCGACAAACATGGCAGTCATCTGTTACATCAACAAACAGGGAGGAAAAACGTCTTATTAGTTATGTTGGGAGGCCATGAGAGTGTGGCAGTGGGCAATATCTTCTCCCCACTTTCTAATAGCAATGTATATCCCAGGGAAATTTAGTGTTGCCGGACAGGTTGAGCAGGTCTATCCATTTCCTTCACAAGAGTTCTATCAGTCCAGTAGTCACAGAGCAGATATTCAGCCTTTGGAGCCAACTTTACTGAGATCTCTTTGCATCTCCCCACACCACCAAATGTGGCAAGTTCTTCACTTTGATCCCATAGGATGGGGTGACATGACACCAAGGAGTTCTCTGACCCATGATTAGTCCCCCAGGGCTCCTTTATGCTTTCTTTTCCACTCCTTTAATTTTAAACTTTTTACAGAAAACACTGGTGAAGATCACAGTCAATCTTCGTAGCCCATTACTGGCCCAGATAAGTATGGTTTCCCTGCCTCTGGCTTCATTTAGTGCACCCTTCTTAGATGCTGGGCTTGGTTCCAGATCTAATTTTTCAACCATTGTGTTCGCCTCACCCAGACAGGCAATCTGTCAAGCTGGCTGCATGGTTTCTCCAATTTGAATGATGGCAAGACAGTCCAGGTTTTCATCCACTGTTGTTCATATTCTAACTTACTGCCAGAAGCTTTCTACATATAAAATTTACTAAAGTAAATAGAAAAGCTTCTTCGTATGGATAGTTGAGAAAAGTCTTGATCCTTTTTCGGTTCCCGTTTCTTGGAGTTTCTGGCCTGCCTTTTTCAAAATGGAGCCAGCCATTAAGTCACTATCAGAGTACAGTTAACAGCCATATCTTCCTTTCACATTGGCGAGAGTCACACACCCATTGCATCATTGACTATCTAAAGCCTTTCATAAAAGGGATTTCTTTTATGGCCCCCTGTTAGAGAGCCAGTTTCCCTTTGGGATATTGCTGTTTTACCACAAACAAAATGCCGCCCACCATTAGTGAAGACCAGGGAGTAGATACGAAATATAACCATCCAGAAATGACTTGCTTAGAAGTCTGGTGCTGAAAAAAGTGCATGAACATTTAAAACCTATTATTCAAACAATTGAGTGCTTTCGTTCCTCAACCAGAACATCCTCAGAATCTGTACTGCACATCATTTCCTTTTATACAATTTAACACAAGGACACAGTGTGTGTTATATTTAAACATAAACCAGTGAGGTGCTGAAGTTGTGTCTTTCGGCTTTTCCCGGTTAGGGGTCGCCACAGCGGAACTCCGGTCCACTAATGATTGGCAGTTGATTTTTACGTGCTGAGTTGCCAGCCCTAACACACAACCTTCAACGAAGGTACGCCCATTCACGCATGTCTCCACGCAGAAGACGCTCTAGCTGAGAGTCGAACCGGTCATCGTCTTACTGTGAGGCGACAACGCTACCGCAGCACAAGTGCAAGTTTAAAACTAATAATCCATCATATTAAATACTTTAAAAACATTCATTAATATGTATAATAATTTAATGTTGTTCTTTCGGCTTTTTAGGGGTTAGGGTTAGGGGTCGCCACAGCGGAACTCCGGTCCGCTAATGATTGGCAGTAGATTTTTCTTTACTGCTGCCAAGGTACCAGCTCAATGCCCAACCTTCAAAGAAGGCATGCCCATTCTACACGTCTTTCGAACTAAATATTAAACCTGTGCGTATTAAAAAATGTGTGCATCAACTACCAAACGTAAAAAAAAAACTGTATAGTATGTGTAGTCCATAAACAATTTAAAGATCAAAATATGTCATGCTGTACTTTGAGGTGCTATAAGCTTATTGCTTTGATTTTTTAATACTGAATGTGTTAATATTATGTCTTTCTAACTAGGTGTGTTCAGTTCATTGCATTTAAATGCAGTTGCTATTTAAGTTCTCTAAACTCTATTAAATCTTTCCCAGTCTCCACCTCTTGAATCCTGAGATTTTATTTAATATTCCAAACTAGTGCATACTAATTGATGCCTATATTGAGCATTATTCATAGTTTTCTTTTTAATATTATAAAGATGCTAATATTCTTTTAAGTGCATGTTCAGCCTTCCTTATGTAAAAATTGTAACATCCTGAGCATTAAGTTAGATATACTATTCCTGTTGTATAATTCCTATTAACAAAACTAATTTTACTATTCAGTCCATTAAGGATTCGTTCTTTCTGTGTGAGAATATAGGGACATAACTTACAAGACCCACATTTTGTGGTCATACCTTGACTCAGTAAAATGAATGTTATGATTTTGAAAAACTTGTTTTAATGTTTATGCTGTTTTATGCACAAAAAATGGTTCAGCACCCTGAGTGTTTAGCAAAGAATTGTTGCTGGTAATAATATACCAGTTCTTAGTAATTATGTTTTTAACCTTAGGGGCCATTTTGTTGTATTCTATAATTAAGGCTATTTTATAATCGTCGAGTTTAGGACCAGAGACATGTTTTTTAGTCTCCATTTGATTTGATTCAGAATATAGGTCTCGTTCTGGAAGTGTTTTATATCTATTGCCCTATTCATGTATTACTTCATTACTGATTGCATGGATAAATTCCACTGGGTAATCTGGCTGTAAAAACATATTCCTGGGGATTTAATAAAAATCCATGTAGGCATAGTGTAAAGGCTACACAAAAGGTACTGTGGCCATGTATGCCACACCCCCTTGGTAGCACACCATGCATATTAATGAAGCTGCATTACTGAGGGTGAGCCGTGTAACATGGTTATTGAATCGGTGTCGGGAGTATGTTACTATGTCCGGAGATGAGTAACACACTCCCTGCACTGTCAAAGTGCCGGATGTCATTTGTTGGCAAATGTAATAAAGTGTTAATATGTGTCTTTTTTTGTGATTGCGTCACGTGCCAGATATATAAAAATAGAAACCGAATACATTTAATTATGAATGCATAGGTTAAGTTTAAGCATAGCTGAGTGGGTTTGCATGGCACACCATGGTGCTCAGCGGTGCTTAAACATAGTGGAGAGAGAGATGTAAAATATAGCACCATTCCACATGTCTGCCATGGTGGTGCAGCTGTTAGTGTTGTTGCCTCACAGCAAGAGGTTCTCTGCTCAGCCTGAGTGCCTTCTCTGTGGAGTCTGCATGTCCTCCCTGCGATCAACTGAACTTTAAAAAAGACATGCAGGGAGGTGCATGAGTGTGTGTGTGCCTTCTCTGAAGGTTGGGCGCTGGGCTGGCAACTCGACACCGTAAAAATCCACTGTCAGTCATAAGCAGACCAGTGATCCACTGTTGCGACCCCTAACTGGGAAAAGCCAAAAGACTTTTTATAGCAGCATTCCACATGTCCACGTAGCCAAATGGTTAGAATGACAGTCTTATGTGCAGGGTTTGAACACGCAGTCAGGTTATTTTGTAAATACACATTGAGAATTATTTTAAATCCCGATTAAATGTTTGATTACACAAACAGGTTACTAAATTTATTTTACAAGTACACATTTATGAGAAGTACTATTAAATCCTTGATTGAATTTTGTATGAACACACAGACCTGTTATTAAGCTTTTATGTTGCAAATACATATTGAGATGTATTTTTAAGTCCTGCTTTTCTGCGCTCAGCTAAGCACTGCTTAGCTGGTTTAATGGTTGCTAAGTGGTGGGAAGCATTGCTAAGCAATACCAGTGTAAGCATTGTTCAGCCCAGCTAAGCCGGTTTGCGCACAGCTAACCTTTGCCAGTTTAAGCACTCCTCTGCTGAGCTCAGCAGGTTTGCGTGGTGCTAAGCGATGCACCACATTGTTAAAAATTGCCCAGTGGAGGTAAAGGGCAGGAAAACAAGTTTAAGTGCAACAGGTGGGGATATAGCAGAACCTGTTGGGAGTTTGACCCCTGCAGGAACTATGGCAGGATTTTGGATGCTTCCGGGCACAGCAGTGGTGCATTCTGGAATCCAGGGTCATGGATTGGACTCCTTGTGAAATACCGTGACATCCGGCTGCTGCAGGGCCAGTACCAGGGATCGAAGTAAAAGTCAGAAGCCTGTGACTGGCTGCCACGCAATCTCAGCAGTGCAGCAGGTATCCCCTGCACAGGTTAGCAGGTCTGTCGTCATTATGACTATCTGAAGTGACGGAAGATATTGTGTATATCAGGATTGTCTAGTGTTGACCATTGCATTTCAGCCATATGCATTCCTGCTCTGAGGTATGCTGCTGGAGGCAAATATGAAACCATAATAACTGTAGACTGCAAATTTACCATTTGCAACTGTATGAGTCGGGTAGCCAACCCAACACTCAGATATGGTTTGTAAACATCAGACATTTCCACCAAGTAAGGGTATATTATATCTACACCTGCATTCTATGTATTAATGTACAGTTCACCCACTGTTTCTGTCATGCATGCAGCTCATGTATGTGTGTTGAAATGTCGCTGGAGTCTTGTATAACACTGTACTTCTATTACCAGGTCATATTTTGTTACCAGGTGAGCTCTAGGCAAATATCAGGCAATCGGTATGCAGCAGTGGCTCAGTGTGATAAATCCTAGATCTGGTGTACATTTTGTCACACACAGACCAGGGTTCAAATCCAGTGACAAATACTACTAAATATTATTGAATCAGTTATGTTTTAACAGATGTTCTCCCCACAGAAATTACAGATAAATGGGTGCAGTAGCCCATAGTACAAGTTAAAATGTATGTGTTCAGATGTAACAAGAGTGTTAACAGAATTGCTTAGGAATGTGATATGACTTCAGAAAACAAAGGCAACAAGTATAATAATAAAAGTTAATACAATAAAATGTTTAATCTTGGTATGGCTGCATGCTTGGTGTATCTGTGAATGTCTGCTGATGGTCTAACCCCATGCCTGCCAAGGATGGCATGATAGTCTTAAACTCTCTGTACTGTGCATGATACATGTCTCTCAATGAGGTTTCATGCTGTGATCACTGTTGCCTAATCCCCTCTGTCACAGATCTATCATCAACATGATTATGTCAATAGCACAGCTCAGTCCACAGTACACCTTAGTAGTCATATATGTCCCGCTGACATGTAATAGTCCTCCGTACTTGTGTACTTCTAGGTGTTACAGCTTGGCCCATACTGTCCCATGCGGATACCTTGAGGGGTATGTACATGCTACATAAGCTATAGGGTACTTGTATACATAAAGGAAGGGCAGACCTGTAGAGTATATAAGTGTACAGTTGCAAACTGTGTAGCCTACACTGGTATTAATGGACTGTATTTCTCTCTCCCCTCACCCCTTATCTCCATCATAATGTATTATTGTTATACATCGGTTATGGTTTACTGTTAAATGTTCTCAAAATATTTTGTTTGGCCTTATGTTTAATTATTATGTATTACAATGGTTGCATACTAACCTATCTTGTTGAATTACTTATGTTGTTGGCCTTATGCTGTAACTGTTAATGGTATGCTGTTATTATACTGACTGTTATCTCACTTAATGCTGTGTGCCATATACTATGCAATGTTATGTTACTGGGTTATTTGCAACATTCTGGCATGCTGTTATAACTAAATGTTATGTTAATTACTGACCTATACACTTTGAAATACCTCAACACCATAGCTAGACTAGGTAGGCCAGTTCCTGGTGATTCGCCTACCCGATCTCAGCTGGCCATAACACCGGGTCGCAGACGTCTGGGACTCAAGCTGGTGGTGCCCCCTCTGCTGGCCCTACACCACCTATGGATGGAACCACCTCAGGGGACAGGGCCCGTCCCCCCTAGGAGTGGGGGGGTGTTGTCACCTAGGATCAGCTGCTGGTGATGGTGCACAGGATTGTGCTTTGTGGCTATGAGAATTCCCTGTGCCAGATTGAGGGCAGTCTGGCCAGCCTGGAGAGGCAAGGTGGACCTGGCGCCCAGCCTCCAGTGCAGCTATCTTCAGAGCAATGAAGGAGCAATGTTGACTGCCCGTGGGTGGGGGGGCATAGTCTCACTGCTGCCATCTGGGGGCACATGGCTGTCTGATTCCACAACACCCTCCCCATCCAAGGTGTTTACCCCTCTCATGTGTCGCACATCACCCTTGTATGCTGCATTATTTGTCTTGTCTGTCTGCAAATGCAACCTGTCTTACCCAACTTACCTCCCCACACGTACCTATATCCTTTCCCCATCATTAAAAAAGGAGCACCTTTCCCACAAAAAAAGGATATATCACCCCATACATAGCTCTCCATTCCACTCCTGCTTCCACTGGAGACAATTATTACATGAATTAATCAACACAGTTATGTTGTCCTTACTCCTCCCTCTGAGGTGTGAAGCTCCAAATTCTCTACAACCTACACAGCTATTGCTGTACAATAAGTGGAGAGCTATTGTCTTTTCCTGCACCAATCCCGTACATCCCTACCTGCCTTTCAGTATGTTGCTATCACCCCCCCCCCCCTTTTGTTTTCTTTTCATTTATTTTAGCTCAGGTTTAAGGGGAGCTAAGTGGCGCATCACGCCACTCAAACCTGCTTAAAAGTGCCTTAATCACCTTATGTGCTTCTGACAGTGTTAGGCACATCTGCAAAATAATCACCCCGCCAAACTCTGGCCCCTGTCAACTACAGCATAGTGCATTATCCCACTAGGCCACTCAGCTCTGAAGTAAAACAGGTGTTTCCACAAACATATCTTGATTGCTAATGACACAATGCATGTATATATAATGGGAAAATTGCCAGTGTACTTGAGATTGTGATGCAAGTTCCAAACCAGTACACAGCCAAATAAATAATGATAGATGTACGTGAGGCCTGGGATAGCAGGTATAGCTGTCAACTGCACAGACACTTGCAGAATGTCCGGAGTTGTGCCACCTAGTTTTGGCACGGATATTACAAAACCTTTTCTGTGTGTTAAAATACTGGCAAGTCAGTAGAGCTTGAGACTAACAAATCATGACCGACATTTCAGTGTCGCATGTCATAGCCATCCGAACACGCATGCTAATGTGACCCTTGCATAAAAGACTGTATGCATGCATATATATCTTGCAAATACACCTGCTGCAGTATTGACTCAGTAGCTCAGTCTGCTAAATTCCTAACATGTTGTACATTTTGCCACCCACAGTCCTGGGTTCAAATCCAGTGTGTTGTACTTCAATATATGTTTGTGAATATAGCAAATAATGACTCATGCAGTTTTAACCAAAACTGGTTACTGCTACTGAATAAACTGATAAACATGTTGGCATGTTAAAGACCTGTAGGTAGGGGGACACTGCACAAATTTGTATAGGCTGCCTGTATGTCGCCTACTGGTGTCTGATTGACACTGTTACATAACATATGTACCCTATGCATATGCCTCACCTGGACTGTTATGGGTACCCTCACTCTGGCTCTGCTGTAATGACAGAGCTGACACTACTCCCTCAGTGGCAGATACACCTTGCTGTCCTCCAGTGTGTTTACACTCCCCAGTATGAGTCCTGGGCAAAAAGCAGCAGCTGCAGCCTGTAACATATGCAGCATATGTTCAGCTACCTGCTACAGACCTACCATACCTCGCAACCCCCTAGAACAAGTGATCTACACAACACCCATACATAAAGGGGTGGGCATCAAAGGGCCTTGTCACAGTCTGCCCCTGCAAACATACAGAGCTGATAGACCAGTAGCTACTGCAGCAGCTTGCATATTCTGATGGGTTCGACATATGACACTTGCATGTGTCTTCCCCCTTACTGACCTCAACCCAGATTGTTTAACACTGAACTGCCAGATAATCAGAAAGCCATTTGACAATAGCCAAACATAGCATTCAAAACTGTGGACATACCACATAAATCCCAACAGTGGACAGTATTTGTACCTACCCTCTGCGATGCTGTTGTCTCCACACCTCAGTAATGTCCATCTCAGAGACTAGGAAAGGGCCCAAGGCCTACATGAAGGCCTTAAATATTGCATTGTTGTGCCATGTCATTGGCTAATGAAAGTGCAACCCAGCTGTTCTGGATGCAGTTAGCAAGTTTGAGCCATGGATTGGTGCACAGGCAATCACCTGTAGCTGAGCATATTACCTACAACAGACAAGCAGCTGCCTGTGGTAAACAGGTCTATAACTTCCTTTACAAAGACAGTGTGTGATTTTGGAAGTATTTTCTTCAAGATTTCTGCACAAAAGGATTACAACACTCTAGCAGGTATGTAATACAAGTGCCCATATAATGGGATACAGATGGGAGGATGCAGTTATGGGGAATAGGGATTACAACAATAGGCCTTTAGTGCATCTGTGGAAATGACATGTTGGTGATGGTATGCTGTCCAACAGCTACAGGCATGGCTTTCAGCTGTGCCTGCTGTGGCTTAGATCACAGCTCTGGCTGTCCCGCTCCCTCCTACAATGGTCGGCTCCTGCAGGAATGTTCCTGGATTGTGTGCATTAGACATAGTGACAGTAAGTAAGGGTGGAAACAGCTAGCATAGCACATGCTGTACTGTCATGCAGCTCCTCTCAGTCTGTGAATGTTGCACAGGAATAGTTCAGACATTGTACAAGTATCCGTGACTGTCCCTGATGTACTCTGGCTAGGTCACTGTTTTGGCGACATTTGTATCCCATCACTTGACAGCTGTGGCTAGCATACCTGGCAACCCCCCCTACAGCAGGACATCAGGTCATAGCCATTATTAGTGGGGGGGCACAGGCCCAACCTCAGCGACAGTGTACATATTGATCATACAAAGTAAGGATATTAATACAGTAATGGATATATCTATAGCATAACTGTTTTCTGAGGATTCTGGCATGTGACAGCCAGATTCTCCACATTCTGAGAACAACCATCAGTTATTCTCCAACCATTTGCCAGACATCCACATGTTTTTGGCAAAGAGACCACATCTATCAGGCACATGTACACATTCCGCGCACATCTGTGTACTTGAGATGTAGGACACCTACAGGGAAGATACCCTACAGCACTTTACCTTTGCTGTCTATCATTGTGGCACACGTATGTTGCTGGACTGTCCCTATATACTTGTATCAACACACACCTACGTATCGAGCAGTGGCTGTATGACATGGTACTGGGACGTTGCCCATAGGGGACACACCGCATTAGACAGCATTGATGGGAGTGGAGACTTACAGCACACTCCATCACGGCATACGAGGACATAACTGGTATTGCTACTGTGTTGCTGATAGCCGCATATATACTGTGTTGATAGATGACATGGTATGACTTGGGAGTTAGCAGTGAATAGGGAAGGCCAGTCTGGATGAGCAGGGTCTGTACATAGTGGATAGCAACATATGTGGTCCTGTGATGTGTTCCCCTCTTGTCTTTCAGAAAGGATGTATAGATGGAGGCAACCACTGTTTTCATCTGATGAAAATGATGTTATCCTGGATGGTCTCAGACTGCATCACATCATTCTGCTGTCCAGGAGTCGCCTGAATTGTGAGCAACATGCAGCACTGAGGGCTGACCTCAACTGAGTAGGGTTACAGGACAGAAGCTACGAGCAGGTCTGACACTGAGTGACTGTTATGGCAAATGCTGGATGGCAAAGGGCCGCTGCTGTGACCAGGGACCGTGCTGCCACTGGTGGAGGGCCTGAAGCAGTGCAACCACTCTTGGCCACAGAAGAATTCCTGGTGAACTTGGGATCCATCACCAGCTCCCAAGCATCCATCACCCCATACATTGTGGAGGTGGATGCCACAGCATCCACAGCAGAGGAGTGTCCAGGTAAGCCTCCTGTGTTCATCACTGTAATACTGTACAAGTCATTGTGGCAGCCTCTACATACCAGTACACGGATATCAGGTCAGTCTGCATGGGGGGGGGGGGGGTTGTAACACGCACTTGTGCACACATACTCAGAATGTCAGCAAAGTAGGCAGTATCACAGTACCTACTGTGCATGTTGATATATGCACATGTTATCCTGTAACAGTGCCACATTTGGCATTGCTGACAAGACCTCTCTCTCACATTTCCAAAGGTATGTTAGGTGTGGCCGGAGTCCATTGTCCTCTACCCAGTGAGTGTTATGCTGTTTTTGTATAGGTCGTATATACCCTAAGAATGGTAAGGGCTGCCATATTGCTGTAAAGACACAAATGATTTGCTTAGCCAGTACAATACTTGTATGTTCACTTTTGGAGGGTTTAACTGAAGCGCATAGAATCAGTAATCACAGTAATGTATTTGTTGGAGCTGTAACAGATGTTTTTAAGTTGTCAATCTCGCCTTCATTCTTGCTGGATGGGTTCGGAGCCAATCCT
Organism: Protopterus annectens; assembly: GCF_019279795.1. Taxonomy (NCBI): domain Eukaryota; kingdom Metazoa; phylum Chordata; order Ceratodontiformes; family Protopteridae; genus Protopterus; species Protopterus annectens. The sequence continues at coordinate 590,431,020 of NC_056750.1, forward strand.
CAGCTCCAACTCGGCCTGTACTAAAGCTCGAGAGCTATTTTTACCAGCTCGAGGCTACCCTATATCCCACAATGCTAGGTGCTTACTACCCAGATCTCGTTTGCCGCTTCAGCTGCGAGGTGTGTTTCTTACTGGCTCTGCAGGTTGGATTTAATATTTTCTTAAATTTTATTCTAATTTAGTCAGTTTTAGATAGTTATTGTTAGTACCCATCCCATTAGCTTTCCTTCTTAGCATAACTTCCTTCCGGTCCCTTAAATCCTAACCCCTTGTTTGGTTTAAAAGGTTAGGCCTTTGGGCCCATTCCCCTTTTCCTTAAATTGTCAGGTGAAATTGTCTGTGTGACTGACTTAGATTTGTGTTAAGGGGTATGTGTGTGTGTGTGTGTGTGTATATTTGTTATTGTCCATTACCTTTAGGATGTCTAAAGACACCAGGGTCTCAGGCTTCAAGAAGTGTGACTCGTGCTGTCAGGAAATGTCACTGACAGACTGTCACACTTCGTGTTTATTGCCTGGGCCCTCTGCACCTGCAGGACTCTTGTTCTGTCTGTCATGCGTTCAGTCCGAGAGTCCTGCAGGAACGCAGAAATAAGTTAATTTTGAGAGGCTTATTAAAGCCTGAAGGTTCCCCGGCCAAGTCATCGTCGGGGAAGCCTTCAAAGCCTTCCAAGCCGTCGGCTCCATGTTCAGAGCCTTCGACTGGTGGTGCTCTGACTGCTTCTACATCGGCTCCGGCTGGAGCTGATGTTTCTAAGATACAGTCATCTTCATCAGCTCCAGCTGGAGCCGATGTTTCTCGGACGCAGTCTTCTACATCGGCTCGAGCCGGAGCCGATGTTTCTAAGACACAGTCGGCACCAATAGTTGTGTCGGTGCCATCTGCCAGCCGTAAACGTTCCAGGTCTCCGTCCTTGGAATCCGTTCATTCGGCTCCAAGGTCCCCCTTACTCTCGGAGCGGAGCCATCGATCCCATTCCTCTAGGTCTTCCAGGCTGTTGGACCATGACCTCGAGAGGGTAGTTAGTAGACTCCTTAAGTCTCAGGCACTAGCCCAGATGCTTCATAGCCCTTCTCAACAGACAGTGGCTATTCCCACTCCATCTTCGATTCCTCCTCCGACTCTTCCCTTGAGTTCGGAGCCGGAGCTTGTGGGAGCCGTGGCCGTCGACACGTCAGAGCCGATACCTCACCTTTCGGCTCCGTCCTCTTCCATGGTCCCATCCTTGGAGGGATCCGGGCGCCTGGACTTCCTCATCAGCTCCGAGGGGGCGAGTGGCATCGGACTCCTGTCCAACCCAGTTCTCCCCCTCAGAGCTTCGGCGCTGGTGAGTTCGGCCCCGACATCGGCTTTGGAGCCGTCCCTCTCGGTGCCGGGAGGAGTCCTTACCTCTTCGGAGTGGGGACCTTCTACCCTGCCTGATAGGGGTGCCTTTGAAGTCATGAGGAGCGTGCTGGCCCCTGTGCCTGCTCCATGGTCGGCTCCCTCAGCTCGTCCCTCTGTAGTGCCTGCTGCGGTCTCTACCCACCCTCTCATTCCTGACCAATAGAGATCCAATGCCTCCGGTTTCCCCATTGGGAATATCCTCCTCTTCCGAGGTTTCCCCTGATCCGTCAGGGGAACCCCCTCGGAAGAGGAAATGTAAGAGGAAGCATGTGGACTCGCCCGAGTCCATCACATCTGATACCGACTTGGATGAGTCGGAAGGGTCCCCACAGTCCCCCTCTGAGGATGTCTCCTTTTCGGACATCCCTGAGATCCTCAAGCAGAGGGGGAACTGGTCTACCCTCAATCCTTCCGAGGACGAGTCAGTTTACCTAGAGGCGTTTGGCTCTCGCCCTTCCACCTCCTGGGTGTCTCCACCCTTTGACCCCCTCATGGAAGTGGTGGCATGGAAGGCGTGGACGGCCCCTGATACGATGGAACCTACCCCTCGGAGGCCTTCAAAATTCATAACAGCCCCTTCGGACAAACAGTTTTTAGCCAAGGGTGTCCCGGTTGATGCCATGGTGGTGGCTGCAGCCACTAAGAAGGAACTGGCTGATCCTTCAGTACCTGTCCATCCTCCTAACAAGGAGTCTAGGACTATGGATAGGTATGGCAAGTGGATGTTTTCTTCAGCGGCCTTTGGCATGCGGTCGCTGAATTACCTGTGCCATTTCACCCGCCTTCAAAGAGACATGCTCAAAGAAATGGGTGAGGCCCTACAGGATCCAACAGCTGCGGGGTCTCAAGACAAAATCAACTCCCAGCTGGCAACCCTGAATTCGATTGTCAACTTCTCCATGCAGCTTATTTCCTACGTGGCCGTTGGGGCGAGTTGGGCTGCAGGCACAGGCGTGGCCTTGCGGCGTCATGCCTGGATGCGGCTTTGTAACTTTGCAGACCCCTTCAAGGCGTCCTTCACTAACTCCCCCTTTGACGGTTCAGCTTTGTTTGGATCTCAGGTGAAGGATACTTTGACCAGATGCGAGCAAGAAGGCAAGACTCTCTCTGCCGTGGGAGTCCGTTTTTCCACCCCGTCTAGACCATATTCGGAGGCAGTCTGTCCGCCTTCGGAGGCAGTTGGGGGAAGGTTATCACTGTACCCGGAAGCCTGGCTTTCACTCGCCCAAGACAAATGGGTACGGTCGATTATATCCGAGGGTTACAAAATTCCCTTTATCTACACCCCAACTCAGCCAGAAGGGCCCCTTTCAGACGTTCCACCCAGTCTAAGGGAACAAGCAGTACTAGAAATATCAAAACTGCTAACAAAAAGAGCCATCCAGTCAGTCCCAGCAGACCAACAAGGATCCGGAATCTACTCCAAGTTCTTTTTGGTACCAAAAAAGACAGGGGACTGGAGGCCAATATTGGATCTCAACAGACTAAACAAGTCTGTAAAAAGAACGAAGTTCCGGATGGTCACGCTACAGTCCATTCTACCCTTTCTGGGTCAGGACAATTGGATGTGCTCAGTAGACCTTCAGGATGTGTACTACCACATCAAGATGCACAGGCGCTCCAGGAGGTTTCTCCGCTTCCAGCTGGGAGCCAGTCACTACCAGTTCCAGGCCCTGCCCTTTGGTCTGACTACAGCCTCCCCCGAGTGTTCATCAAATGCATGGCAGTGGTTACGGCTCATCTGAGGCATCAAGGATTCCAGGTGTTTCCATATCTAGACGACTGGCTCCTCACTGCCACCACCAGGCGTCCGCTTCTCTCCAGAGATTACACCATTCATACTTGCAAAGGGCTAGGTATCTCCATAAATTTCGAAAAGTCTGCCGTGTTGCCTTGTCGGTCTATTACCGTCATAGGCGCCACCTTGGACACAGTCCGACTCTCCACAAAACTAACCAAGCAAAGAGTTCTAGATATTCGCAGGCATGTTCACTTCCTCCTTCAGAACAACAGAATCCAGGCCAGGTTTGTCCTGAAGGTATTGGGTCTCATGGCGGCAGCCATTACACTACTTCTCTTAGCTCGCTTTCATATGTGGATCCTTCAGTGGATGCTTTTTTCCCAGTGCTCCTTTCAACAGCTTCCAATGTCACACAACAACTTAATAACCCTGTCTTGCAAGAAACACCTTTCTTGGTGGATGTTCTCCCTTCAAGTCCTTCAGGGCAGACCACTTGTTCCTTCTCCCCCGGTCGCCACGGTGACAACGGATGACTCCCTGATCGGGGGGGGGGGGAGACATTTTCAGGGCAGGACGGTCCAGGGCACATGGCAACCTTTTGAATGCCACCTGCACATAAATGTCTTGGAGATGAGAGCAGTACTTTTAGCATTGCAAGCCCTTCAGAACTCTCTTCCCATCGGGACTATTGCAGTTCAGACGGACAATATGTCCGTAGTGTGGTACATCAACAAGCAGGGCGGAACCAAGTCCTATCTCTTATGTCGAGAGGCACTCAGACTTTGGCAGTGGGCGATCTCCTCTCAGCGGTTTCTGATAGCAACGCATATCCCCGGGAAGTCCAACATCATAGCGGACAGGTTGAGCAGAGCCATTCTCATGCCACACTAGTGGTCTCTCAAGCAATCAGTAGTGGAAGAAATTTTTCAGAAATGGGGTCTACCTTGCTGCGATCTTTTTGCAACACCTCAAAACAAGAAGTGCCATGACTTTTTCACTCTTCCCTCTTCCCAGCCACCCCCCAGAGACGCTGTAGTCCACGATTGGCCCTGGGGACTTCTGTATGCCTTTCCCCCCTTTCCATTAATCACTTAGTTAAGTCAGAAAGCTACCGCCTTGAGAGCCACGATGATCCTCATTGCTCCTTACTGGTCTCGACAGGTATGGATGTTCTTCATTCCACATTGCTGCAGTCCTAACTATTGGGTAGTCCGCTGTCCAGTCGGCCCGAATACCAAAGTATATGGCTGACGTCGGTCAGGGCGCATTAGACTGACGTCAGTACGTCAGGGTACTAATGCGCATGACCGACGCCATATCCTCAGTCTTTTTTGCCGCATGGTCCGATGCAGAAGCAATTTTGCGAGTGCAGGTTGGCGTTCTGAAAGTTTCTGAAGCCAGAGTTTCAGACCGAATCAAAGTTGGCTAAGTACCCCGTTGGGGAATATTTTGGTTTTTTCTTGCCTCAGTATTTAACCGGATGTCAGAAAAAGTGAATAACTGTATTTCTTGTGGGAAACAGATACCTCATAGGGATTACCATACTTTGTGTATACCTTGTTTAGGGCCTGAGCACGACGTTGTTGGATGCCGCTCTTGTGCTAGATTTAACAAACGCACTATTAAGAGAAGGTTAGACTGTGCCAGGTTAGTGTTTGGGAAGCGTTGTAATTATCAAATGACGTCGGATGCTCCGACGCCGGCTTCGGCTAAAAAACGCAAGGACAAAACAGCAAAGCCTAGAGTGGAGGAACCGACAGTCCCAGACGTCGGTTCTTTAGAGGGCTCAGTGGAGCCGGAGGTTTTGCCAGGTGTTTCTTTGGAGTCTCAGGGAGAGACTTTACTGTTACAGGATGTATCCTCTCAGGAAGTAGGCCAGGCTGAGGGGGCTTCTCAGGTGGCTGTTCTTCCCTCTCTTCCTAAGGTGGTCAGAGCCTCCCTTCTGTTTCCAAGGCTTCTTTGAGGGGCAGGCCGAGTTTTGCTTCAGTGGGGGTTTCTCCTAGTACTTCAGGGTCTTTGCCTAAGAAACATATGCTTAAAATGGCAGAGGATTTGATTACTATGATAAGAGGTTCTATGCCCCCTCCTGATAAGAGGCCTAGGGTGGAATCTGAGTTTGAGAGTTTTGAGCAATGCTCGGAGGCTTCTGAGTCTTGACTGAAGACTTGCAGGAGTTCCCTCCTTATTCTGATTCTGATGTGGATGATTCTACTCCTTCAGCTTCCCCTCCTGAGGATTTTTCATTTTCAGAGACTCTGCATTCCATGAGGGAGCATTTTAAATGGGAAGGTCAAGATTTCTCTGATTCCAGGAAAAGGCTTAGGGAATTCTTGTTTTACCCCAGCACAGGCCTTTAGCTATACCTCCTGTTTTGAATGTGGTGGAAGATGTTTTTGCAGAGGCTTCCTGAATCCAGTTCTTTGCCTCCTGCCCCAGTTAAACCGGATAGGTATTATAGGGTGCCTGAAGCTCATAAGTATCTTTTAAGAGTCCTAGGGCAGACCCGAAACTGTCTCTCAGGGGCCTAAAGGTGTGAAGGCCTCAGTTGTTAAAAATCCTGTCCCTCCTGATAAAGAGGCAAGGGCTTTGGATAGATGGGGAAAGAAAGTGTATACTTCTTCCACTTTAGCCATGAGGCGTTGAATTGTCAGTTTCACATGTTAAAATATCAGAATTTTCTTCTTTCACAGTTGAAATCTAAGGTGGATGCTCTGGCAGAAGGTATTGAGTGTAAAGAGTTGCAGGATTTAGTTCATGTGTCTGAACAAGTGGGTAAACATTCCCTGCAATGTGGTTTTGATGCTGTGCAGGCCTCCTCCAGGGTGGCTGCCACTGGTTCTGTTCTTCGTGAGGCACGCCTGGTTGAGAGATCAGAACTTAGCTGAGCATGTTAAGACAAGGATTTTGGATGCTCCTTTACAGTCTGATGTGTTGTTTGGTTCGCCTGTGGAAGCAGTTTTAAAGAAGATGGAGGACAAGGCTAAGTCTATGCAAACTGTTAAGGATTTTTGCAGGTGCAGCCTCCAAGTTTAGTAGAAATTGGCCTGCTAAGGGATGGACTTATCCTGCTTATGATTCCCAGTCTAGGGGTAGGTCTAGACGTGGTAGGGGCAGAGCTCAAGGTGCTTTTAGGCCTAGGACAGGGAGTTCACCTGCTCAGACTTCTGTTGAGGGCAGGGGTCAGTCCTTTCGTAAGCAGACCCAATGACCTGCCTTTTCAGCTGCCAGTGCCTTCTCGCCTGGCGGCACCTCTAGGAGGAAGACTGTCTCTTTTCAAAGAAAATTGGGATTTAATTACCCAAGACAAATGGGTTCTGGATATCAGTCATCACGGTTACAGGTTTTATTTCCATACCTTGCCTCCTTTCAAAGGCATGCCAGACATTCCTCCTCTACAAAGACAAGAGGCTCACAAGCAAATTTCTCAGTTACTCCAAATAGGGGCCATTCAGCCGGTTCCTGTGCCAGAAAGGGGCCTAGGATTTTATTCTCGCCTGTTCCTAGTACCAAAGAAGGGGAACACGTGGAGACCAATTTTGGATTTATCTATCCTCAACACTTATCTGGACATTCCCAAGTTCAAAATGTTGACGTTACAACAGCTTTTACCTCTGCTGGGCAAGGATCACTGGATGGTAACTTTAGATCTCAAGGAAGCTTACCTTCATGTGCCTATAAGACTAAGTTGCAGAAAGTATCTGCGTTTTCGAGCTGGAAATTCTCATTATCAGTTCTCTGCATTGCCCTTTGGCTTATCTACTGCGCCCAGAGTATTCACAAAGGTTCTGGCTCCAGTGATAGCTTACTTCAGGCTAAAAGGAATTCAAATCTATCCTTACTTGGACGATTGCCTGATTCTGGCTCAAGAAAAGGAAGACCTTCTACAGCGTTTGGAATATGTCATAGCAGTGCTAAGATGCCTAGGGTATTCTGTGAACGAAATAAAGTCCAGTCTAGTACCCTCTCAAGACATGTGCTTTCTGGGTGTGAGACTGAATACAGCAGCCCAGATGGCCTTTTTAACCCCGGACAAACAAAAGAATCTTTCCAGTTACTTCCATCAACTATCTCTTGGGTCCGGGCTGACTGCAAGGACAGTCCTTCAAGCCTTAGGGTTCATGGCATCTTGTATTCTAGTGCTTCCCAATGCCAAACTGCATATGAGGAAGCTACAATGGTATCTCAAAAATCTATGGACACAGCACTGCCAGGATTTGGACACTGTCATTCAAATAATACCTTGCATTCAAAAGGAATTTTTGTGGTGGGCTCAGGAATGTCACCTAAACAAGGGACTCTCTGTGACCCGGCCAGAGGCGAGTCAGATTCTCACGACAGATGCCTCAGACATTGCTTGGGGAGCTCATCTAAATGGAAAGTGGGTGCAAGACAAGTGGCCTGCCAGACTACAGCATCTACATATCAACATGAAGGAGATGTTAGCAGTCCAGTTTGCATTAATGGCTTTCAAGGAGTTACTTCTTCCAGGGCAGGTGTTGATTCTAACAGACAACACAACTGTCATGTGGTACATCAACAAACAAGGGGAACACATTCTTACTCATTGGGCTGGCAAGCAATGATTTCATGGGAGACTGCGCTAAGCTTGCAACTAACTCTTCAGGCAAGGTTTCTGCCGAGCACAGAACTCCTTAGCAGATGTGTTAAGCAGACAAATCATGGATCCCCACAGTGGAAACTGGATCTTCATGTATTTCAAAAGTTGACAGTGTCCTGGGGAACTCCAGACATAGATCTGTTCGCTTCTCCACTGAACCACCAGCTGCCAAAGTTTTGCACAAAGAGGTTTCATCACACAGCTTGGAAAGTGGATGCTCTTTCTTTCAGTTGGAAAAATCTTCATGTGTATGCGTTTCCACCTCTGCCTCTTCTTCCAAAGGTGCTTCTAAAGGTCAGACAAGACAAGCCAAGGATGATTTTAATAGCTCCAGATTGGCCTCGGCAGCATTGGTACCCATTACTGAGGAATCTGGTAAAGAAGCCTCCATGGCCTTTACCCTTGATTCCACATCTGTTGTCTCAGAAGGACGGTCGTCTGCTCAATGTCAAGCTTCACTCTCTTCATCTAACAGCCTGGCATGTTCTGTTTTGAAAGACAGCAGGTCTCAACTTCCTCAACAAGTTTTAAATGTGATTATGGAAGCCAGAAGACCTAGTACAAGGAAAGTGTACAGAAAAATGGAAGAGATTTTTATTTTGGACTGCAGCAAAGAATTTGGAGATTTCAGAGCCTAATTTGAGTGTGGCTCTTCAATATCTTACTGAGTTATTGGACAAAGGTTTGTCTTTCTCTTCCATTAAGATTCATGCTGCAGCAATTTCAGCTCACTATGATTGTGACCCACCATTGTTTTCACATCCTTTGTTCAAGCAATTTCTTAGAGGGGCAAAGAATATAAGACCCCACATAGAGCTCCTACTCCTGCTTGGGATCTCAATTTTGTGTTGGAGAAACTTACTCTACAACCTTTTGAGCCTGCAGCTACTGCTGAACTGAAATACTTGTCATGGAAGACTGCTTTTTGTTGGCCATTACTTCTGCGAGAAGGGTTTCTGAGTTACAGGCCCTTATGGCGGTTGAGCCTTTTTTGATTTTTCATAAGGATAGGGTATCATTACGTACTAATCCTTCCTTTATGCCTAAAGTGGTTTCTAGTGTGGCTTTAAACCAAACTATTCATTTGCCTACTTTTATGCAGATCCCCAAAATAAAGGGGAAAAGATTTTGCACACTTTAGATGTACACAGGCAATTGCATTATTATTTGAGCAGGACTGAGGATTTTAGGCAGTCTCAGCAGTTGTTTGTTTCTTTTGCTTTGAGTTCTCAGGGCAAGCCTGTATCAAAACAAACTATTTCTAGGTGGATTGGGTTTTGCATCGCATTTTGTTATTCCCATCATGGCAAGGAGATTCCAGCTGGGATTAGGCCTCATTCCACTAGGGCTACTGCCACTTCAACAGCTTTTAAGGGGTGGCAACTAAGGATATTTTGGAGGCAGCTACTTGGAGTTCAGTGCATACTTTCTCTAAGCATTACCACCTTCCTCTCTACTCTAAGTCTAGGGCTGGTTTTGCCACAGCTATTTTGCAAGGCATGTTATCAGCTCCTGCTTCCTTATGATTTGCCAGCCTCCCTTACCTCTGCTTTGGGATTCTACCCAATAGTTAGGACTGCAGCAATGTGGAATGAAGAACATAGTACAGTTTTGTACCTACCATAAATGTAGATGTTCGAGGATCCACATTGCTGCAGTCCAATTTACCCTCCCTCCTTCCCCTCTGTGTTTAGGGGTGGTTGTGTAGGTGAGGTTATATTTTGTATATTTTGTATATATATATATATATATATATATATATTTTGATGCAGATATGTTGGGAGTTTTTGGTTTTGGCCTTATCTTTTCAGGGTCTTCTGACATCTGGGGCAAGAAAAGACTGAGGATATGGCGTCGGTCATGCGCATTAGTACCCTGACGTACTGACGTCAGTCTAATGCGCCCTGACCGACGTCAGCCATATACTTTGGTATTCGGGCCGACTGGACAGCGGACTACCCAATAGTTAGGACTGCAGCAATGTGGATCCTCGAACATCTACATTTATGGTAGGTACAAAACTGTACTTTTCCGTTCCTGCATCGTTACCTCTTGGGGAAGCCCTGGCATCTGGACCCAGTGCCAGACCTCTTGACCCATCAGTCGGGACAGCTGTACCACTCCCTCCAATCTCTCAACCTCACAGCTTGGTTGCTCCAATTCCAACCCTAGCCAGGCTTCCCCTTATTTCCCATTCTGTACGTGACATCCTTATAGTTTCCCTTAAGTCATCTACCAGAAGGATTTATGCCAGCAAGTGGAAGCGTTTTTCCTTCTGGGCAGGAGCTAGAAATATGGATCCTTTTACTGCCCCTATCCAGTCAGTCCTAGACTTCCTAGCCGAACTGTTTCACTCAGGGTGGTCTTCCTCCACCATCAGAGTACAGTTAGCGGCTATTTCGAACTTTCATGTAGGCTTTTCGGACTCCAGTATCATGTCCCATAAGCTTTGTAAAACCTTTCTTAAAGGAATCTTTTTGCTTAAGCCCCCAATCAGAGACCCCCCACCACAGTGGGACTTAAATTTGGTTCTAACTTCCTTGATTCTTCCCCCACTTTGAACCTGCGGCTTCCTGCTCCTTGAAGTTGCTCTCTTGGAAGACTCTCTTTCTGGTCACCATAACATCTGCGAAAAGAGCATCAGAACTTCCTGCCCTTTGCATTCGTCCACCTTATGTAGTTTTCCATAAAGACAGAGTGTCTCTCAGGACTGACCCGTCCTTTTTACCCAAGATTTCTAATGAGGCGAACCTAAACCAGACTATCGATCTCCCAGTTTTCTTCCTCTACTCCAACAGAGCGGAACAAAAGCTGCATTTTCTGGACGTTCATTGTCAGCTCCGTTACTATCTGGATAGAACCAAGCAAGCTAGGAAATCTGAGCAGCTCTTCCTATCTTATGCGGCAGGGAAGAAAGGCCTTCCAGTTTCCAAAGTAACCCTTTCTAGATGGCTGGCCTCTGTGATTACTTTCATTTATGAACTCAGACGTCAAAAACTACCGTCAAGGCCCAGAGCTCACTCAACTAGAGCATTAGCCATGTCAATAGCTTTTCAGGCTAGATTACCAATAGATTCCATTTGTGCGGCAGCCGCATGGGCCTCTCCTCATACCTTTATCTCTCATTACAAATTAGACATGGCCTCCCAAAGCCGGGCTAATTTTGGTTCCACCGTTCTCAAGAGTCTGTTCCGATGAGCCACCCAGGGTGAAGGTGCTAGGGACGCGGCCCCATCCAGCAAGAATGAAGGCGAGATTGACAACTTAACATTGAGAAGTTATGTACCTACCATAATGTTCCATGTTAGTTGTCTTCTCGCCTTCTTTCTTGCGTCCCACCCCCCATCCCCCTAGCCTGGACAGACCTAAGGATCCTTGGGGATCTTCTTTCTGCCTCAGTATAAGCCCCCTTGGCTATCTTTTTTTTTTGGGTAGCTATAGATCTAGGTGACTATATATGTAAGGTTTCCTCTTCTCCTTATCTTGGAGATCAGAACCGCTATGGTTTCAGCTATCAAACAAGATCTGGGTAGTTAGCGCCTAGCATTGTGGGATATAGGGTAGCCTCGAGCCGGTAAAAATAGCTCTCTAGCTTTAGTATAGGCCGAGTCGGAGCCGAGGATCGGCCCTGAACCCGTCCAGCAAGAAAGAAGGCGAGAAGACAACTAACATGGAACGTTATGGTAGGTACATAACTTCTCATTCACTTATTTTTGTGAAGGTCTATGCAGTCCATTATACAGGAGCAATAGTATTCTCAAGACAGGTGCACTGTGGTTTAGTTGTAGGAGTTCTCACATACACTGACATATCTCATATCTCACAGGTGTGTAGTAGTGGCAACATTAACCCAGATGTAGCTGCAGTGTATGTTATAAAGGGCCTGTGTTGTCTGTGTATGTTGTAGTCTGCTTATGTTGTGCATGGGATCAGAAATAAGACGTGGTATGTGTAATGCAGTTGTGACACATTACCTGTATATGTTTGTGTGGATCACCACACATAATAGTCAGGTGGTAATGTGCTTATTTTGTCTTCCTCCTCACTGGTGACCATGGGGGGTTGGGGTCTGTCCCCTCACAACCTGATGTCAGTGTCTTATTGGACTCAGATGATGATGGTGGCTGTTGTGAGGCACAGGTCGGGTTGTTGGGGGCTGAATCTGTCCCATGAGTTGACACCCCACTTCCTCCCCAGTTGTCCCTGCACATAGTATGCCTACACATACCCAGTCCCCTGCGGCCACAGATACCTGACAGTTTGAGTGTGGCGGCATTGAACAGGAAAGTGTGGCAACAATGGCATCAGTGAGTCTAGACACTAGCCATAGCCAAAGAGCTGGCGAGGTCCCACACATGCAGATTGACAGGAGTGCTCAAAGGAGGACTGCTGCCCATCCACCACCTGTCACAGGTGTCACATCACAAGTTACTTGACGCATGTTTTGGTCCATCATGGAGGCATAGGCGTGATGTTTGTGTTTCACTGTTGCAGTCATCACATTTGGGTTATCCCTGCCAGGGTAGCTCTTGGACGGCCTGAATACCAGAGGCTTAGTATTTTTGCGTCGGTTGCTGTCACTGCAGGACTGTTGTCAGGTCATCAGTAGTATAAAGTAAGGCAGCTGACGCCATTATATCAGTCTTTTGTTCCATGGAGCCTGAAGCAGAAGCAGTTTACACGAGTCGGCCGCTACCAGAGTTTTGTCTACATGAGTCTGATGCTACCAGAGTTTCGTCTACACGAGTCTGCCGCTACCAGAGTTTCGTCTACCGAATTGAAGTTGAAGTCTTCTAAAGCTAAGTACCCCATTGGGGGTCCTTTTTTCTTGCACTAACTGTTGTCAGAAAAAGTTAATAATTGTCTCGCCTGTGGAAAGCAAATACCACACCGAGACTTCCATTCTTACTGTGTCACTTGTTTAGGCCAAGACCACAACTTCCCTCGTTGTCACTTCTGTGCTTTGTTCAGCGCCAGAACCATCTGTCGTCGAGCCCTTATTGTAGCCAGATATTTTTGCTTACAGTCCTCGAATTCTGATATGGCTTCAGTAAGCCATCCAACAGCAGATCTTCTGAAAAAATGTAAAGATAAAGCTAGACCGCTCCGGTCCAAACCTACCGATGACGCTTCTGTTAAGCAAGTCAAGTCAGTTCTCCGGTCCTCAGTGAGGTGCTTTTGCAGTCCCTGATGCCCGCTTCTGTGGAATCAGAGGCCACTATCGAGACCCTTTCAGAGTCTGGTATTCCGCAAAACTCTTCTACTAAGGATCTTGCAGTCGTCTCTACCTTGGATGGATCCGGAGCCACGGAGCAGGCACCGGCTTCCGAGGAAGTCCTTCGTACTACCGATTCTCAACACAAACCGTCTTTTTTCGCAACTACCATTCTTTAGAAAACAACAGAGTTTTTTAGGCCCAGGATACGAATCACACCCAAGAAACCGACGACCCACTCTCAGGCACCTGCTTCCTTGCCTCAGTCTCAAATGCTTAAAATGGCAGAAGATCTTATCATGCTGATCAGGGGAAGCCAAGCTACCCCCTCCAAAAGGAAGAGAGATCTGTCCCCTGCAGTTTTGTCTGAACAAGTCAGATGAAGTAAAAAAAAAAATCAGACCAACACCACATCCTGTTGAAAAAACAAAAATGCAGGACGAAAGCACTTACACCCAGGAATCTTCAGCTATTCAGCTCTTTAATAGAAATGTAAACAAATCACAGTACCACACTGTAAAAGTTAAGCACTTTTTGTCTGGTGCAATGACCAGACTTCTTCAGACAAATAGCAAGCATAAAATCATTTTATATACACACACACATATATATATATATATATATATATATATATATATATATGTATATATATATATATACATATGTATACACATATATACACATATATATATAAAATATTAGGGGGTGGAGGGAAGTGTGTTCTAGTACATATATATATATATATATATATATATATATATATATATATATATATATATATATATATATATTTTGTGCCTGTGTTGTTTGTCTGAAGAAGTCTGGTCATTGCACCAGACGAAAAGCGCTTAACTTTTACAGTGTGGTACTGTGGTTTGTTTACATCTCTATTAAAGAGCTGAATAGCTGAAGATTCGTGGGTGTTTTGAAGTGCTTTCATTCTGCCTTTTTGTTTTTTCCAAGAGTCAGGTGACTCTGATACTTCTGAATATGAAGACATGCAATCTCTCTCTACTTATGAGGATTCTGATGCAGAGGATTCCATCCCTTCAGCCTCTCACCCAGAGGATTTTTCCTTTGGGGAACCCTGCATATACCTTAAGAGAGCATTTCCAGTGGGAGAGTCAGAACTACCCTCAGTCTAAAAAGAGACTCTGGGAATTCCTAGATTTTCCACAGCACAGACCCTTGGCCATCCCCCCAGTCCTGGATGTTGTGGAGGATGTTTTCCTGTAATCCAGCTTGACTCCTGACACCCAGAAAACCAGACGGTACTATAGAGTCCCTGACTCTCACAATTTTTTTTTTAAAAAATTATACTGCTGACACTGAGGTAATTTCTCAAGGGCCTAAAGGGATTAAAGCAAGCTTTGCTAAGAATCCCACCCCCTCAGATAGGAATTTCCGACCACTAGACAGATGGGGTAAAAAAGTATACACCTCAGCTACTCTTGCCATCAGGGCATTACATTGTCAGTTCCATATGCTAAAATGTCAGCAACATGCCCTGGAACTCCTCAAACAAAACATGTCTTCCTTTCCTGCTTGGGCAGAATCTAAAGAAATGCAAGAGTTAATGCGTTCTGCAAGTCAAGTAACTAAACACACCTTGCACTGTGGTTTTGACGCCCTAGAAGCGTCTTGCAGGGCAGCAGTCACTGGATCTGTCATTAAAAGGCATCCATGGCTTAAGGAACAGCCCCTGCCAGACCATGTCAAATCTAAATTGTTGGATGTCCCCTTGCACAAAGACAACGTATGTGGCACTAAGGCAGAAAAGGTCTTAAAATAGATGGAGGAAAAAGCAAAATCTGTACAAACAGTTAAAGATTTCTTACAGGTCCAGCCACCCTGGTTTAGTAGGCATTGTCCCACCAAACACTGGTCCTGACCTGCTCCCACCAAGCCAATCCAGCCTAGGGCCTGGGGAATCAGACCCCCCCCAGACAGCAGCCACAGGGAATGCAGAGATCTAATCAGTGGACTACCCCCACTTCAAAACCAGGGAGATCTAAGCCAGCCCCTTATGGTAAGGACTCGCCTCCCTCACCCTCTCCCGCTGCCCATCTTTTCTTACCCAGGAAGAAAACTCTCCTTTCATGCAAGCACCTGGGCCACCATTACCAACGACCACTGGGTTCTGAACATAGTGTCTCAGGGATACAAATTTTCCTTCCACACCCAAAATGGTTCCCAGATTTACCTCCAGACCAGTGGGCAGAGGCTGAAAAGCAAATCCTTCCCCTGCTTTCTATGAGGGCAGTAGAGCATGTGCCTGCATAACAGGCCAAGGTTTCTACTCCAGACTATTTCTGGTGCCCAGAAAAGATGACAACTGGCATACCATCCTTGATCTAACACCTTTCTGGTGATCCCAAAATTCGTAATGTTCACCCTCCAGCAGCTGCTACCCATGCTCTCCAAGGACGCTTGGCTAGCCACCCTAGATCTAAAAGAGGCCTACCTCCATATTCCTATCAGGGAATCATGCAGGAAATATCTCTGTTTCAGGGCAGGATCTCAACACTTTCAGTTCTCTGTGCTTCCCTTTGGCTTATCTACTGCGCCCAGAGTTTTCAAAAAATGTTTGGCTCCGGTCATTGCCTTTTGCAGACAAAGGAATATCCAGATTTACCCATACTTAGACAACTGCCTTATTCAGGCAGACAGCCAGGAAAAGCTGCTTAAGCACCTGGCCTTTGTAAAGCCCTTACTAACCTCGCTAGGATACACATTCAATGAATCCAAACAGGTGCCCACTCAAACGATTATCTTCCTGGCAGCAAGCCTGGACACAGCATCCCTGATGACATTCCTTACACCAGAAAAACAAATTTTCCTGACAGTCGTTTTTCAGCTAGCCATTAGCAGGCCTCTGTTATCTGCAAAGAAGATCCTGCAAGCTCTGGTGTTCATGGCATCTTACATGCTACTCATTCTGTATGCCAGACTGCTTATGAGGCAACTTCAGTGGTACCTAAAAAGCCTTTAGTGTCAACACTGTCAAGAACTGGGAACTCTTATACCTATAATTCCTTGCCTCAAAAAAGATTTTATTTGGTGGGCAACAGCATGTTCCCAGCAAAGGACTGCCTTTTTCAACCCCCCCCCCCAGCCGCCCAAACTCTCACCACAGACGCGTCAGACTATGCTTGGGGTACACACCTGGACGGCAGGTGCATGTACAGGGCCAATGGAGCCAGCAGCAAATCCCTCTGCACATCAGCCAAAAAGAGATGATGGCTGTCCAGCACGCCTTGATAGCTTTAAGACCCCTTCTCTCCCTGTGGGCTCTCCTGATCAAAACAGACAACACCACTGTGATGTGGTTTATCAACAAGCAGGGAGGGACTCACTCCTACCCTCTATGCAGGGTGACCATGACCCTTTGGCACACAGCCTCTGCTATGCAACTGCACCTGTTAGCACAATAATACCAGGCTCCCTCAACTCTCTAGCAGACCAATTAAGCAGAAATCTTCTGGACCCACATGAGTGGCAGCTCAGCAGAAGAACCTTCACCCTAATAACTCAGAAATGGGGCATCCGGAAGGTTAACCTCTTTGCCTCCCACACCAACCATCCAGCTCAGCAAATTCTGCACCAGGGAACATCACTGCATGGCTTGAAAAGTGGATGGCCCTTTCCTTCCCCTGGATTAGTCTATCAGTCTATGCCTTTCCTCCACTACCTCTCATCCCAAGGGTACTGCTCAAAATAAAGGAGGAAAAAGACAAGGACAATTCTTATACTCTAGAGTGGCCTCGCCAGCACTGGTACCACTTGCTGCGCAGCCTGTCCCCACTGCCACCATGGCATCTTCCTCAGATTCCAAACCTCCTGACCCAGAGGGAAGGGGAATTCATGCATCCCCAATTGCAGACACTCAGTTTGGAAGCTTGGCTTATTCACTAACCCGGAATCAATCTGCCAACCTCAGTAAACAGGTTCTAGATGTTATCCGTGAGACCAGATGCCCTAGCACTAGAAAGTCTTATGCTGACAAATGGAAAAGGTTTTGCACCTGGATCCAGGCTAAGGGAGCCAATAAGGCACATCCCTCCCTTCCTCTTCCTGGATTACTTATCTGACCTACTACAGAGTGGCCTCTCTTTCTCCTCTATAAAAATTCATGCCTCTGCTATTTCTGCTCATTTTCCTACTGAGCAGCCCCTTTTCTCACACCTCTTGATCAAACAGTTCCTAAGAGGGGCTAACAACTTGAGGTCACCCAAAAAGGGCACCAACCCCAGCTTGGGACCATAACTTTCTATTGGAAAAGCTCACCCTACCCCCTTTCGAACCAGCTTCTTCTGCCGAGCTAAAATTTCTCTCCTGGAAGACAGCATTCCTTCTGGCCATCACTTAAGCCAGAAGAATCTCTGAGCTGCAAGTGCTCATGGCTGTGGGACCCTTCATTTTCCATGCTGACAGGGTATCCCTCAGAATTAACCCATTCTTCATGCCCAAGGTGGTGTCCAGTGTGGCTCTCAACCAATCCATTCATTTGCCCATTTTCCTAATTGTTAGAACAAGGGGGAAAGGATTCTGCACTCACTCTAGATGTGCGCAGACCGCTCAGATTCTTTCTAGACAGGACTAAATCCTTCAGAAAGTGTGATCAATTGCTGGTTAGCTATGCTACAGGGGCAGAAGGCAAGCCATCTCCAGACAAACCATTTCCAAATGGATAGCACACTACATCCATTTCTGGTACAAACAACATGGAAAACCTCCCCCCAAGGGGGTCAGGATTCACTCCACCAGAACAACTTTCTCCTCTACAACTTTCCTCAGAGGAGTCCCACCAGGGACATCCTGAAGGCTGCCACCTTGGACATCTGTTCACACTGTTACCAAACATTACCACCTGCCTCTATTCTCCAAATCCAGGGCAGGATTTGCCTTTGCATTCATGCAGGGCATCCTAGCCAACTAGGTCATTGTCATGTCATACTGCCTGCTATTCTCCAAGCGG